>NW_020837948.1:31909235-32097992 GCF_003676395.1 Aethalodelphis obliquidens
TATATATATATATATATATATATATATATATATATATATATATATATTTTAAACATCTTTATTGGAGTATAATTGCTTTACAATGTTGTGTCAGTCTATGCTGTGTAACAAAGTGAATCAGCTATACGTATGCAAAAAACCAACACATAATAATTATTAAAAATATGGACTGCAATGAACAAGAAAATGGAAGATAAAAACCCCAATAAATAACACCATCCATGGACAGCTGCTCTTTATGATTGGTGGATTTTCTACTAGCTTTTCTCCTTTAAATAAAGATAATTTAGTACTTATAAAAGTAAGATAATATAGTATTTAAAATGTGTAGTGATTTTCCCCATAATGTTACATAGCAGTGTTTTATTTGTATTTTGGATTGAAGGTTGTGTGGTCCTTGCCCCACAAATTCACATAGTGAAGCCTTAACACTGAGAGTTATATTTGGAAATGGGACATCTTAGGAAGTAGTTAAGGTTAAATGGGGTCATAAGGGCAGGACTCTGATCTTATAGGAATAGTGTCCTTATACTAAGAGATATCAGAGAGCTTTCTCTCACTCTCTCTCTCTCAGAATGCATGAAGAGGCCATATGAGCACACAGCGAGATGGTGATTGCCTCTCCAGGTCAAGAGAAATGGCCTCAGAGCCAAACCTGTCTTGCCACCCTTGATTTTGTACTTGCGAGACTTCAGAACTGTGAGAAATAAATTTCTGTTCTTATAGCCACCCAGCCTGTGGTATTTTATTATGGCATCTGGAGAAGACTGTGACATCACATCATACAATATACTGTTAAACACAAGCTAATTAGCTTTATGCTATTTCATCTTATAGATGTGTTATATTTTATTTTATTATAAATTTATTTGTTTATTTGTTTTTTATTTGGCTGTGTTGGGTCTTCATTGCTGGGCTTTCTCTAGTTGCGGCAAGCGGGGGCTACTCTGTGGTGTGCGGGCTTCTCATTGCGGTGGCTTCTTCTGGTGCAGAGCACGGGCTCTAGGCGCGCAGGCTTCAGTAGTTGTGGCACGCAGGCTCAGTAGCTGTGGCTGGCGGGGTCTAGAGCACAGGCTCAGTAGTTGTGGCACACGGGCTTACTTGCTCCAGGGCATGTGGAATCTTCTCGGACCAGGGCTCGAACCCATGTTCCCTGCATTGACAGGCAGATTCTTAACCACTGAGCCACCAGGGAAGCCCAGATGTGTTATATTTTAAATTATCATTTCCCTAGTACATAATTTCTGAATTTTAAATATTTGAAAATTTCCTATAATAATACCCCATATATAATTTTTTTTAACCTCATCTTAAGATAGATCCCTAGAGAAGGAAATACTTGGTCAAAGAATGTAAACATTCTAAGGAATTTGATACACATTGCATTGGATGAAGATTCAAAATTATCTTTTCAAATATAACTTAATACTTTACAAGTTTAATACACAGAGAAAACCACAAGCTAAACTTTAAATGGCAGTGTCCTTGGTAAATGAAGCATTGGCTGCTGTTGTGTTCATTGTACAAAACAATCTTTTCCAAAGCAGTTTTACCTGTCTTTGAGTTGGCCTAGACATGCATTCAACCAGACATTTTTTTTTCTTGTTTTGCAGTCAAACACTGGTTGAGAATTTCTTAACCATTATTTTGGCTTTTAGCAATTTGCAAATTATTGTGTCTTCATCAAATAACTTCATTGTAAAAATACCAAACAAGAACCAAGAAATGGTCATGGAAATAATGTCCATATTTTATCCAACTCTAAGTTAAACAACTGTCTGTGCCTCAGTCTTTCAGTTTTTCCAGAGATCCTTTGAACACATTAAAATTCTTTAGTTGAGGATTCCAAAAAAGGCATTTCTGGGGTCAGATTAGTTACTTTTCTTGGAATCAAAATATATTCAGCCATTGCTACAGTGAGAATTCATCTAATTCTCTCCATTACCAAGATCTTCCCATGTAAAAGACATCTAGATACAATTACAAAGGAATTTGAAATTGCCAAGCTGTATACCTGCAAGTATATACACAGCTCTACATAGTTATATATAACTATAAAATATAAAATATTGTTCAGTCACTGACAGAGGAATAGTCATTACTATTAGTTTTTAACCAAAAAAAATCCCACCAAAAACCTATGTTTAGGCTTAGTTACATACCCACAACTCTAAAATTCATATTTAACATAAATACGCTGTACAAGTTTTAGATTGATTGCTGATGTTTCCTAATCATTTTCTGGATCCAACTGGAGCTTAAAAAAATCTAAGCAGTTATATTGGAATAATTAACTTTCTCCACAGCAAGTAGTCCATTCTCTATAATGAGAATGTCATATTAATATAAGCTAATATAGGTTTTCCTGCTTACACAGAGGGCACATTTTATAGTAATGTATATCACACAAAAAATATTTCTCTTTTCACATTAGATTGTCTAACTTGGAAAATCAAGATTCAAGATATTTTCTTAAATATCTGAGGAAAATTGAGATCCAGAAAAATCACTATATTTTTCCTATGCCTTCATTATACCTAATATTTATTATTGGTTCTTATTGGGGGGGGATATTTTTATACATATGTAAGTTTGAGAAACAAAGCTGCATATACTGCTGCTTGATTGATATTTCCACTGTTATGATTTCTTACTAAAATGCAATAGCAAGCACTGACATTGTTAGGTAATCTGTAATGTTTATACATTACAACATTATTATAAATTACATTTTTATAGAAATTTTAACTTTACATTACAAAAATTTTAGATTCAAATGATACTTCTAACCCAGAAGTTATTTCGGTTTTATTTTATATTTTGTTTAAGCAAAGAGTGAGCTACTTTTAAAAGCTACATGCTAGAATTTTGGGGACTTAAGCACCATAACTGTAGGAACGTTGGTGCTACAGGCCCTGAATATTTTCCCAGCACATATGCATTGAAGGATGAGGGCATATGTGGGACTCAGTGTACTCGTTACCCCAGATCGGGGCTCTTGCCTGGCTTTCCAACTGGGGCTGCACTAGCAACAATTTGCATATGGCCCCACTATGGTCATGGAGCCAGGTCATGCTACCTGCTACTGGCTCTGATACAGACACAGAGATTACCTACAGTGACAGTTTTTATCTCACCTGTGAGTGTAAACTGATAGTGCCTTGCTTCAGTTCTCTGTGTAGGCACTTTTCTCCTAATCTAAGTCTTCCCGGTTACCACTGAATTTCTAAAAAGTGAAACATCTGCTCAGACCTCCAGCATGTGCAACGAAGAAAGTAGAAGAATTTGAAGGTTTTGAGGCAAACTTTAGCCACTAGAAATGAAAGTCTGTAGAAGTCTATAGATAAATTATTTTTCATCTTGTCACCTCATCTATGATTTTTATACACTACCTAATAGCTTCATAAACCCTCCATAAAAGTCTCCATTGAGACCTTAATAGTCAGCCTGCTGTGATGCTCTAACCATTTTGGTAATATACTTACTTGTATTTGTTCTCCCTTCTTCTTTTACTCAATTTCCTTTTTCTACACTCTGCTTCCCTGGAAGTACGCTGCCTGTTAATCTGTTGTCACACAAGCATTTCCTTAGGCTCTGCTTTCTAAGAAACTCAAACTAAGATAGGGAGATGGGAAGCAGAATGAAATTGAATGCAGGTATTTTTTCTGATCAATCATACTAAAGGGCAAGTTGTAGACCCTAGCTGATTTTATGTATGGAAAACATATAAAACACGGGTGAGCTTTAAGCAATAAAATAGTTCTGCCACATTTAAGAATGCCTTTATTATTGGTATGTGTCAGAGAAGAGATGATAAGTAATAAGTGGACTCTGATACCAAATGTTGTCAAATGTACCTTCCCTATGAAACAGTACTTAGGTATTGAAATTTTACATATTAATAGGTTTCTAAAATTTTCCAGTCATTTTTCTCCTAATATAAATTCATTCATTCACTTAACTAATATTTAATGAGTACCTATTATACAACTGTGTGGAACTTACTATGTACTATATATTCTAGCCACCAATGTGCAAGACATATCCTTGTTTTTGTGTAGCAAACATCCTAACAAGATGAAAAAGAAAACATGGAATGTGGTAGATGATAAGCAATAAGAAGAAAAATACAGCAGGATAAGCGTTTTGAGAAGAAAAGAGAAAAAGTAGGCAAGGCCTTAGTGGTGAGACCTCTGAGAGAACCTCTGTTAGTAGCCCATTAGATCTGTCATTGGTGGACACAATGATGCGAGTGAGTACAGACATTTTATAATTATAATAAAAGAAATTTAGAGGATACTATATGGAGTAGAAGGAATTGGGACTCTTCCTCTGACTGTACTAAAACTAACAATTATTTATAGCTTTAATATTGTTCTTGATTCTTAACTTGAATAAAGATATAAAATGAAAATTTATTGAGTGCTCATAAAACATGCCAGGCCCTCTTCTAAGCACTCAACATGTATTTGATCATTTAACCTTCCCTGGAACCCTGTGTCTAGATAGGTGCTGTTATTATCAACATTGTGCAGATGAGAAAACTGAGGTTTTGAAAACTTAAGTAACTACCCTAAAGCCAGTAAGATAGCTATTGCATAAAGGAACCAGAGTTCTGAGCAGAGGCTAGATACCTAACCACTATCTTATGCCTTATAAAGTTCTTTTCCTTTAGAAAACGTCTGGTTGATGTTCCGTTGCAATTTTAAAGGCAAAGAAAAAAAAAGTAGTGAGAGAGAAGTAATTGTCTTAATTTTATTCTGAGAATTTGTCAAGGCATAGGGAAAAGGAAAACAAAATAAGTTCATATGTTTAGACTGAATAAAATAAACTTTGATCATCTGAATCAAAACTGGTGAGCTTTACAATTGTCGTATTGGGACTTCAAATCTCAACTAACTTCTATAGTCCGTTTACATTTCTATTGCTCCAGCAATCATCTTAATGTGAGAAATATCTGGAAATACATTTAATGGATCTTAATTAAAGCAAAATTTCATTAAGCAAAAATCATCAAAAATGTTTGATCTGTATTCATATTTATTTTCCTTAATTATAAAATATCAATTTCACAGTTTAGAATAATAAAGGTTTGACAACAAATTGTTCTAAATAAAAATAAGTTTAGAAGATTGTTTTTAAAAACAATTTTCAAAACAAACAAAAAATGTTTATATTTCAAAACCTCTCAGCAGAATAGTATCTTAAGTAGATAATGTAACCTTTGATGAATATTAAGTACAACCCATTTCTTACGTGAAGCTTTGTACAGTAAGCACATTCTTAATTTTTTTGAAAAACATAATTGAATTGAACAATTAGAAGTGAATACTTATTTTGTCCCATTGTTAAACTGAATTGAGGTAGACATACCGTAATTAACCTCTGTGTAGTAGTTTCTTTTAGTTAGCAGGTCAACTATTTTCTCATTAATGCATTTTAATTCAAATGAAATTTGAATTGAATGCACTGTTGAAAATATATTATGCATTAGGAGAGAAGAAATCATCTTTCTCTATATTCTCAAAATAATATTTCCTCCAGCCAAAGGGAGAATTTTTTTTAAACTTCCTCTCTTCCTCAGTCATCCTCACAAAATCATACTACAGAGAGTTTCTTATGACATTTCTTTAAATGAAATTGCAAAAAATGTATTTTATTATTAGGTCAGTAATTGCAGATCTTTTGTTATTTCCACAGGATACAGCGAAAGGCAGGAAAATGTAACTGTCAGTATTTTAATGTTTCTATGTTTTTCTTAAAGATTTAAATATATTATTCTTCAGAAATTATAAAGCAGTCTATTTGTTCTAAAAGTGAAGGCTTTATTTAAAAGTCATAATTCAAGTGAGCCTACAAATTATTGCAAGTGAAATTTAAAAAAAAAAATCTATCTACCGATCTATCTAGTAAAATGATATCCCCATTATTCAAGGGGCAGATAATCTTTCTTTTTTTTTTTTCTTCTTTATTGCAGTATAATTGCTTTACAATGGTGTGTTAGTTTCTGCTTTATAACAAAGTGAATCAGTTATATATATACATACGTTCCCATATCTCTTCCCGCTTGCATCTCCCTCCCTCCCACCCTCGCTATCCCACCCCTCTAGGTGGTCACAAAGCACCAAGCTGATCTCCCTGTGCTATGCGGCTGCTTCCCACTAGCTATCTATTTTACGTTTGGTAGTGTATATATGTCCATGCCTCTCTCGCTTTGTCACAGCTTACCCTTCCCCCTCCCCATATCCTCAAGTCCATTCTCTAGTAGGTCTGTGGTTTTATTCCTGTCTTACCCCTAGGTTCTTCATGACATTTTTTTTTTTAAATTCCATATATATGTGTTAGCATACGGTATTTGTTGTTCTCTTTCTGACTTACTTCACTCTGTATGACAGACTCTAGGTCTATCCACTTCATTACAAATAGCTCAATTTCGTTTCTTTTTATGGCTGAGTAATATTCCATGGTATATATATGCCACATCTTCTTTATCCATTCATCCGATGATGGACACTTAGGTTGCTTCCATCTCCGGGCTTTTGTAAATAGAGCTGCAATGAACGTTTTGATACATGCCTCTTTTGGAATTATGGTTTTCTCAGGATATATGCCCAGTAGTGGGATTGCTGGGTCATATGGTAGTTCTATTTGTAACTTTTTAAGGAACCTCCATACTGTTCTCCATAGTGGCTGTACCAATTCACATTTCCACCAGCAGTGCAAGAGTGTTCCCTTTTCTCCACACCCTCTCCAGCATTTATTGTTTCTAGATTTTTTGATGATGGCCATTCTGACTGGTGTGAGATGATATCTCATTGTAGTTTTGATTTGCATTTCTCTAATGATTAATGATGTTGAGCATTCTTTCGTGTGTTTGTTGGCAGTCTGTATATCTTCTTTGGAAAAATGTCTATTTAGGTCTTCTTCCCATTTTTGGATTAGGTTGTTTGTTTTTTGTTATTGAGTTGCATGAGCTGCTTATAAATTTTGGAGATTAATCCTTTGTCAGTTGCTTCATTTGCAAATATTTTCTCCCATTCTGAGGGTTGTCTTTTGGTCTTGTTTATGGTTTCCTTTGCTGTGCAAAAGCTTTGAAGTTCATTAGGTCCCATTTGAGTATTTTTGTTTTTATTTCCATTTCTCTAGGAGGTGGGTCAAAAAGGACCTTGCTGTGATTTACATTATAGAGTGTTCTGCCTATGTTTTCCTCTAAGAGTTTGATAGTTTCTGGCCTTACATTTAGGTCTTTAATCCATTTTGAGCTTATTTTTGTGTATGGTGTTAGGGAGTGATCTAAGCTCATACTTCTACAAGTACCTGTCCAGTTTTCGCAACACCACTTATTGACGAGGCTGTCCTTTCTTCACTGTACATTTCTGCTTCCTTTATCAAAGATAAGGTGACCATATGTGCATGGGTTTATCTCTGGGCTTTCTATCCTGTTCCATTGATCTTTCTGTTTTTGTGCCAGTACCATACTGTCTTGATCACTGTAGCTTTGTAGTATAGTCTGAAGTCAGGGAGCCTGATTCCTCCAGCTCCGATTTTTGTTCTCAAGATTGCTTTGGCTATTCGGGGTCTTTTGTGTTTCCATACAAATTGTGAAATTTTTTGTTCTAGTTCTGTGAAAAATGCCATTGGTAGTTTGATAGGGATTGCACTGGATCTGTACATTGCTTTGGGTAGTAGAGTCATTTTCACAATGTTGATTCTTCCAATCCAAGAACATGGTATATCGCTCCATCTATTTATATCATCTTTAATTTCTTTCATCAGTGTCTTATAATTTTCTGCATACAGGTCTTTTGTCTCCTTAGGTAGGTTTATTCCTAGATATTTTATTCCTTTTGTTGCAATGGTAAATGGGAGTCTTTTCTTGATTTCACTTTCAGATTTTTCATCCTTAGTGTATAAGAATGCCAGAGATTTCTGTGCATTAATTTTGTATCCTGCTACTTTACCAAATTTATTGATTAGCTCTAGTAGTTTTCTGGTAGCATCTTTTGGATTCTCTATGTATAGGATCATGTCATCTGCAAATAGTGACAGCTTTCCTTCTTCTTTTCCAATTTGGATTCCTTTTATTTCCTTTTCTTCTCTGATTGCTGTGGCTAAAACTTCCAAAACTATGTTGAATAAGAGTGGTGAGAGTGGGCAACCTTGTGTTTTTCCTGATCTTAGGGGAAATGCTTTCAGTTTCTCACCAATGAGGATGATGTTGGCTGTGGGTTTGTCATATATGGCCTTTATTACGTTGAGGAAATTTCCCTCTATGCCGACTTTCTGCAGGGTTTTTATCATAAATGGGTGTTGAATTTTGTTGAAAGCTTTCTCTGCATCTATTGAGATGATCATATGTTTTTTTCTCCTTCAATTTGTTAATATAGTGTATCACGTTAATTGATTTGCATATATTGAAGAATCCTTGCATGCCTGGAATAAACCCCACTTGATCGTGGTTTATGATCCGTTTAATGTGCTGTTGGATTCTGTTTGCTAGTATTCTGTTGAGGATTTTTGCATCTATGTTCATCAGTGATATTGGCCTGTAGTTTTCTTTCGTTGTGACATCCTTGTCTGGTTTTGGTATCAGGGTGATGGTGGCCTCATAGAATGAGTTTGGGAGTGTTCCTCCCTCTGCTATATTTTGGAAGAGTTTGAGAAGGATAGGTGTTAGCTCTTCTCTAAATGTTTGACAGAATTTGCCTGTGAAGGCTTCTGGTCCTGGGCTTTTGTTTGTTGGAAGATTTTAAATCACAGTTTTAATTTCAGTGCTTGTGATTGGTCTGTTCATATTTTCTATTTCTTCCTGATTCATTCTTAGCAGATTGGGCATTTCTCAGAATTTGTCCATTTCTTCCAGGTTGTCCATTTTATTGGCATAGAGTTGCTTGTAGTTATCTCTCATGATCTTTTTTATTTCTGCAGTGTCAGTTGTTACTTCTCCTTTTTCATTTCTAATTCTATTGATTTGAGTCTTCTCCCTTTTTTTCTTGATGAGTCTGGCTAATGGTTTATCAATTTTGTTTATCTTCTCAAAGAACCAGCTTTTAGTTTTATTGATCTTTGCTATTGTTTCCTTCATTTTTTTCCCATTTATTTCTGATCTGATTTTTATGATTTCTTTCCTTCTGCTAACTTTGGGTTTATTTTTGTTCTTTTCTCTAATTGCTTTAGGTGTAAGGTTAGGTTGTTTATTTGAGATGTTTCCTGTTTCTTAAGGTAAGATTGTATTGCTATAAACTTCCATCTTAGAACTGCCTTTGCTGCATCCCATAGGTTTTGGGTCAACGTGTCTCCATTGTCATTTGTTTCTAGGTATTTTTTAATTTCCTCTTTGATTTCTTCAGTGATCAATTCGTTATTAAGTAGTGTATTGTTTAGCCTCCATGTGTTTGTTTTATTTACACATCTTTTCCTGTAATGGATATCTAGTCTCATAGTGTTGTGGTCAGAAAAGATACTTGGTACAATTTCAATTTTCTTAAATTTACCTAGGCTTGCTTTGTGACCCAAGATATGATCTATCCTGGACAATGTTCCATGAGCACTTGAGAAAAATGTGTATTCTGTTGTTTTTGGATGGCTTGTCCTACAAATATCAATTAAGTCCATTTTGTTTAATGTATCATTTAAAGCTTGTGTTTCCTTATTATTTTCATTTTGGATGATCTGTGCATTGGTGAAACTGGGTTGTTAAAGTCCCCTATGAATGTGTTACTGTTGATTTCCCCCCCCCCCTTTTTTTTTTTGCAGTACACGGGCCTCTCACCACTGCGGCCTCTCCCGCTGCAGAGCACAGGCTCTGGACGCGCAGGCTCAGTGGCCATTGCTCACAGGCCCAGCTGCTCTGCGGCACGCGGGACCCTCCCGGATTGGGTCCCAAACCCTTGTCCCCTGCATCGGCAGGCAGACTCTCAACCACTGCACCACCAGGGAAGCCCCAATTTCCCCTTTTATGGCTGTTAGTATTTGCCTTATGTATTGAGGTGCTTCTATGTTGGGTGCATAAATATTTACAATTGTTATATCTTCTTCTTGGATTGATCATTATGTAGGGTCCTGCTTTGTCTCTTCTAATAGACTTTATTTTAAAGTCTATTTTGTATGATATGAGAATTGCTACTCCAGCTTTCTTTTGCTTTCCATTTGCATGGAATATCTTTTTCTGTCCCCTTACTTTCAGTCTGTATGTGTCTCTAGGTCTGAAGTGGGTTTCTTGTAGACAGTGCATATATGGGTCCTGTTTCTGTATCCATTCAGCCAATCTGTGTCTTTTGGTGGGAGCATTTAGTCCATTTACCTTTAAGGTAATTATCGATATGTAAGTTCCTATTCCCATTTTCTTAATTGTTTTGGGTTCGTTATTGTAGGTCTTTTCCTTCTCTTGTGTTTCTTGCCTAGAGAAGTTCCTTTAGCATTTGTTGTAAAGCTGGTTTGGCGGTGCTGAACCCTCTCAGCTTTTGCTTGTCTGTAAAGGTTTTAATTTCTCCATCAAATTTGAATGAGATCCTTGCTGGGTAGAGTAATCTTGGTTGCAGGTTTTTCTCCTTCATCACTTTAAATATGTCCTGCCAGTCCCTTCTGGCTTGCTTTGTTTCTGCTGAAATATCAGATGTTACCCTTATGGGGATTCCCTTGTGTGTTATTTGTTGTTTTTCCCTTGCTGATTTTAATATGTTTTCTTTGTATTTAATTTTGACAGTTTGATTAATATGTGTCTTGGCATATTTCTCCTTGGATTTATCCTGTATGGGACTCTCTGTTCTTCCTGGACTTGATTAACTATTTCCTTTCCCATATTAGGGAAGTTTTCAACTATAATCTCTTCAAATATTTTCTCAGTCCCTTTCTTTTCCTCTTCTTCTTCTGGAACCCCTATAATTTGAATGTTGGTGCGTTTAATGTTGTCCCAGAGGTCTCTGAGACTATCCTCAGTTCTTTTCATTCTTTTTTCTTTATTCTGCTCTGCAGTAGTTATTTCCACTATTTTATCTTCCAGGTCACTTATCCATTCTTCTGCCTCAGTTATTCTGCTATTGATCCCATCTAAAGTATTTTTAATTTCATTTATTGTGTTGTTCATCATTGTTTGTTTCATCTTTAGTTCTTCTAGGTCCTTGTTAAATGTTTCTTGTTTTTGCTCCATTCTGTTTCCAAGATTATGGATCATCTTTACTATCATTATTCTGAATTCTTTTTCAGGTAGTCTGCCTATTTCCTCTTCATTTGTTAGGTCTGGTAGGTTTTTATCTTGTTTCTTCATCTGCGGTGTGTTTTTCTGTCTTCTCATTTTGCTTATCTTACTGTTTTTGGGGTCTCCTTTTTGCAGCCTGCATGTTCGTAGTTCCGGTTGTTTTTGGTGTCTGTCCCCAGTGGCTAAATTTGGTTCAGTGGGTTGGGTAGGCTTCCTGGTGGAGGGGACTAGTGCCTGTGTTCTGGTGGATGAGGCTGGATCTTGTCTTTCTGGTGGGCAGGTCCACGTCTGGTGGTGTGTTTTGGGGTGCCTGTGGACTTATTATGATTTTTGGCAGCCTCTGCTAATGGGTGGGGTTGTGTTCCTGTCTTGCTAGTTATTTGGCATAGGATGTCCAGCACTGTAGCTTGCTGGTCGTTGAGTGAAGCTGGGTGCTGGTGTTGAGATGGAGATTTCTGGGAGATTTTCACCGTTTGATATTATGTGGAGCTGGGAGGTCTCTTGTGGACCAGTGTCCTGAAGTTGGCTCTTCCACCTCAGAGGCACAGCACTGACTCCTGGCTGCAGCACCAAGAGCCTTTCATTCACATGCCTCAGAATAAAAGGGAGAAAAAGTAGAAAGAAAGAAAGAAAGAAAGGAGGGAGGGAGGGAGGAAGGAGGGAAGGAAGGAAAGAAAGAAGATAAAATAAAGTAAGATAAAATAAAGTTATTAAAATAAAAAATAATTATTAAGAAAAAATTTTAAAGAAAAAAAAAAGTGGGCAGATAGAACCCTAGGACAAGTGGTGAAAGCAAAGCTATACAGACAAAATCTCACACAGAAGCATACACATACACATTCACAAAAAGAGGGAAAGGGGAAAAAATCATAAATCTTGCTCTCACAGTCCACGTCCTTAATTTGGGATGATTCGTTGTCTATTCAGGTATTCTACAGATGCAGGGTACATCAAGTTGATTGTGGAGCTTTAATCCGCTGCTTCTGAGGATGCTGGGAGGGATTTCCCTTTCTCTTCTTTGTTCTCACAGCTCCCGGGGCTCAGCTTTGGATTTGGCCCTGCCTCTGCATCTAAGTTGCCGGAGGGTGACTGTTCTTCACTCAGACAGGACGGGGTTAAAGGAGCAGCTGCTTAGGGGACTCTGGCTCACTCAGGCCGGGGGGAGGGAGGGGTACGGAGTGCGGGGCAAGCCTGCAGCGGCAGAGGCTGCCATGACATTGCACCAGCCTGAGGTACACTCTGCGTTCTCCTGGGGCAGTTGTCCCTGGATCCCGAGACCCTGGCAGTGGCGGGCTGCACAGGCTCCCCGGAAGGGGGGTGTGGATAGTGACCTGTGCTCGCACAGAGGCTTCTTGGTGGCTGCACCAGCAGCCTTAGCATCTCATGTCCGTCTCTGGGGTCTGCGCTTTTAGCCGCGGCTCGTGCCCGTCTCTGGCGCTCCTTTAAGCAGCGCTCTTAATCCCCTCTCCTCGCACACCAGGAAACAAAGAGGGAAGAGAAAGTCTCTTGCCTCTTCGGCAGGTCCAGACGTTTCCCCGGACTCCCGGCTACCCATGGCGCACTAACCCTCTGCAGGCTGTGTTCACGCCGCCAACCCCAGTGTTCTCCCGGAGCTCCGACTGAAGCCTGAGCTTCAGCTCCCAGCCTCGCTGGCCCCGGCGGGTGAGCAGACAAGCCTCTCGGGCTGGTGAGTGCCGGTCGGCACCGATCCTCTGTGCGGGAATCTCCCCGCATTGACCTCCGCACCCCTGTTGCTGTGCTCTCCTCCGCTGCTCCGAAGCTTCCCCCTCCGCCACCCACAGTCTCCGCCCGCGAAGGGGCTTCCTAGTGTGTGGAAACCTTTCCTCCTTCACAGCTGTCTCCCACTGGTGCACGTCCCGTCCCTATCCTTTTGTCTCTGTTTGTTCTTTTTTCTTTTGCCCTACCCAGGTACATGGGGACTTTCTTGCCTTTTTGGAGGTCTGAGGTCTTCTGCCAGCGTTCAGTAGGTGTTCTGTAGGAGTTATTCCACGTGCAGATGTATTTCTGTTGTATCTGTGGGGAGGCAGGTGATTTCCGCATTTTACTCTTCCGCCATCTTCCCCTCGTCTCCCAAGGGGCAGATTTTCAGTAAGCAATGTGTTTTGAAATATAGCTTTTGTGCTTAAGTTTCATATTTGACATTCTATTTTAAAGCAATATCCAGAAATACACACAAAGTTTCTCAGAGAAGCAAATTTACCTTCAGGTTCACTAGGAAACCTATATAAAATGGGACAGCTATTTTACAGACCTTTGGCATTCTTCATTCATAGGTAAATAATTGCAAATCACTAAAGTGGACTTGAAGGAATTAAATATTGGTGTTTATGATCCTAAACTTTAGTCAACCATAGAAATTTAGAATATATTTAGAACACTAAATATTAATAAAAAGTTTTATAAAAAGTTTATGTAAAATACAAATTTCTGTTGTCTAGAATATCAGTATTTTTTCAAATGGTGCCACATAACTAAAATACCTCTACATATTTAAAGTTATATTCTAGACAGAATACTTAGTTGCAAAATGTTTATAAGTTCATCTAGTTTATATAGAATTTGGTGACATGAGTTTTTCAATGCCCCATGACCTGGATGAAAAACAACTCTGCTTAGTGTTAGTTTTTAACCAAAACTTTCTTAAACTTGCTGAAAGTGTGTTAATTTTTGGAATGTTCCCTTAGATATTAGGATGTCTATTTGGCTGACCAGAACTTTCTATCTCAATTCAATCTGACAATATACATAGACTCAGCCAACTTATAGTATTTTGTTTAATTTTAAAAAATTACCCTGGGACTGCTGTGGTTTTACAGTAAATGAAATGAAAATACAGTGATATGTGAGACAATGTAATTTAAAATTTAGTCCTTTGTGATATAGAGGAAAACAAGTTGTCAGTGAGTTTCATGTGTATTTTCCTTCCCCAGAATTATGTGTGATTTACAATTCATAAAAAAGTGTTTTAGGGAAGAATAATAATGCCTACAATGTGATCTCCATGTCTCTCTGGGATAGTTTTAGGAGACTGTACATTTTACTTACTAAGGTTGTATAGCAAGAGAGTACTTAGAAATCTCATCTCTCCTTGAAGCTGAAGGAATAGTGTATGTGCATAAAACAATATTTACTACAGTGCTGGGAGGTCTATAAATATCACTGTTAGGATGGCTGATTAGGTGGTCTCACTGCACTTTCTCTGCCTCCATGTATTTGTAGCTTTTTGCTTAAGTTATTTTGTCTTTTGATTCCATCTCCTTCAGAGGCTTTCCATAGTATGACTGCTCAGCACTTAAGGTTACCTCAGTGATAGGAAAGAGTTAATGTGATTGCATCCATGTTTAAATTACTTCCAGAGAATAACTACAGCTTTGGAAAGACTAAACCCAACTTTGGAGATGCTAGAACCCAAGATGTAGGGTGAAGTTTTGAACTATTAAAAAGTAATGAACAATTGGATATTACCTTGATAAAAAAGAATAAGGAAGATTTCCCAAATCCTAGTTTCCCTCACAGTGTCCTATTACTCTAGTTTGAAATGACACTATTATAGAACTCATTCCCCATGAATGAAAGAATTATCCCTTATTAAAATGTAAATGCCTCGGAAAAGACAGTACAAGAATTGATCAATCATTTATACCTTAATGAGAAATAGTCACTCAAACCCTTTCCAGCACTACAGTTATCTGAAATTGAACATTGATAGGCTGGAGATGAGGCAGAAGCACTTTGGGAAACAGGAGTAAGGAGGAAAAAAATAAAAGGGAATTGAGAGAATGCTGAGACTAAATGGCATGATTTACAATGTTACAAATACATTGAATCACAGTTGACAAACAATTATTGGACGTAGTGTGCTGAGCTCATAGAAGACTGCTATTGGAAAACCTTTCAGTGGCATACTTGCACTTGAGGAAAAACATTTTATTCTCTCTGTCCTCTTCTTTGCCTAGAGGACTACCATTCATGGTGAAGGGTGCTGACATATCACTCCCATATGGGCATGGATCTGTATTTATGCAGTCAGTTTAGGTGTACCTGCTTTGAGAATACAAATATAAACACATCTTCTGAACTTATCAGCATAACACAAGAGACAATAGTCTTCACTTTTTAAATGTGCCCTGTATATGATTTAAATAGAATGGTTTTTAGATCATGCAAAATGTCTGTGGTTTACAAATATTTGGTGTAAATGTAAATTTTTGGAAAAATATCTATTTAGTAGGGCAACACACTTTCCAATCTTCTGCATTTATAATCTTTCTTATGTAAATTGCATGATACCGTGCTTTGCATATCACTTTATATAGTTTATCAGTCTATCATTGTCATCATCATCATTATTATTATTTGTGTGTGTGTGTGTCCAGAGTTATATAGGAAAGTCACACATGAGCAAACAGGTGGTTCTCTGACTTCAAGGACAATTCTTGAACGTACTTTAAGAAGAATTCTCTCTCTTCTTTCAGGATAATCTGTTATATTCCCACACAATCATGAAAGGCAGACTAAGATAATTATATTATGATTATTAAATATATATATATACAATATCATATGCAACATATTATGCATTGTATATATTGTATGTGAATCTATATAATATATATTATATATGAACACATGTTACTGGATTGCCACCAGCCATAACAAATTACAATAAAATGAATACATATATGAGAATATTATTAAGAAACTCTCTTAAGTCTGAGGCTTCAGAAACATGATTTTGATATTATAATAATAAAGTTCATAATAAAATTCATCTAATGATTTAATTTGAGGCAATTCAATTAGTACATTTTCACCCACAAATACTTTAAAAAGTTTATAATTAGTGTGACTACCAGAATGGCAATGCATATCTGGTTGTGTACTTGAATGTTCATGAGTAAGATCTTATCTTTATTTTGTCATATCTTATTAAAGCTATTTTCAAATAGAGTTTTGTATTAACTATGGTCATTTATTAACCCAACTAAGCAATATTCTTATAGGTATTTTGTTATAATTTTCTGATTAGCCATTTGTTGGATTGTTAGTCATTTTGTAATCTTCTTTACATTTTGTTTTTGACTCTATTATTTTTATTTAGCTTATTCTTGGGGTAAAACTGTAAGATAATAGGGCTCATGAGCAAATTAAGTGTATTTATCTGATGGTGAGAAATCATCTATTATCCCTGTCAATAAGTATGCAAAATTTTAAAAACTCATCAGTTAGCTTTGTAATGTCAAACCAGATTTAAATTAAGAGCAGAGAGAAGTAATACATTAATTATATGCTCATATTCTTCTGTTTCTTTTGTAAATCTGTCATCTATTGTTTTACTCCATTACTCAGAAACAAGAAACACCATCATGAATTTATGCTTTTTATTAAAGATAAAATTTCATGTAACTGTAAATCTGAAAATCTCACTATACAAAGTTCTTACTGATGTAATTTGGAGCTTTATCTCCAAAAAAAATTGTAGTTTTATTCATAACTGAAAATAATCAAAAGAAAACCTGAAAAGACAAATCACAACTGTCCAAATTTTACAGAATTTTTCTCTTTTCAACAGTCAGCATCAAAACTATGAAGTAAATTGCTTTTGAATACTTCTGTACCAGATGTCAGCCACCTTGCTTATCACTGAACAAGCCACATTTGAACTAAACAGCTCAGCATCGCATTGAGGGATGTGGTTGCTGATTGAACACAGGTGTAATGGTTGATATACTGTCACACAGTCTGACATTAACCTAAGATCTTTGTTGAAATAGCTATTACTGATGGCACAAAATGTAATTGCTAATTTTCTGCCTGAGTGGTTACATATTTTCTCTACATCTTAAGAGTTATTCATCCTTTTCCCACTGCCCATTCCTCAGAGTTTAAGGCAGATGTGTCAGTGGTCCATGGACCAGTAATTGAACCTGTCACTTGCAATCTACTGATTTCATTCTTCAGAAATGTGACTACTGTTTTATTCACTCTCCTGCTTATTTTTCTCTGGTATCAAATGTCTTACTTGAACCTAAGCTAACCAATATTCATAGTTTACCTTTAAGGGACTTTCTGGTCACTGAGCAAGGGGATTGTGAATGACTCAAATCTGACTGTATTTTAGTATTTCCAGTTTTAGATGCCTGGCTTTCAAATGAATTGTTTTTTTTATGAGCCTAATTCTAATCAATCAATCAATTGTACTGTGGGTATAGAAGTTGTGGAGTTATAGTGGAGAAAGGGCTAGGAAGCTGAGATAGATTTACCATTCCTATATGAATGAAAACCTTCTTAGAATGACTTACCATAACTCAGTCTACTTATACATCTTTCCAGAATTTTACTGAGTGCTAGTGCTTAGTGACTAAAGATCAACCAGTAGTTAGTTGGGTTGACAATAAATATGCCAAAATAAATTTAGTCATAATACATTTTCTACTTTAAATTTTAGTTTCTACTAAAATAATTAAGTCATGGTCCACAGTAAAATAAAAGGGAGATAATATGCAGCAAGCTTATGCTTAAATAGAGGATTTTCCATAAACAGAAATTGTGAGTTTTGTCAAAATTCTTTCAAAATTAACTCAGACTCAAAAGAACTATATGTTTCATAACACCTTACTTTAAATACTTATTTTATTTGCCAAAGATAGGAAAAATTTTCCTAAAGCTATGCCTGACTAATGAATAGACATGACTGTAAAGCTATTGGTTGAAATTTTAGATGGTGGATCTTGTCTCTTTAAGTGAAAAAACTTTTGATAAAATGATCAGTTTGGCTTAGTGGAAAAAAAAAACAGACTCTGGTTTAAAATTCTGCCTTTACTGTTTCGTTACCTAGGGTATATCACCTTCATCTTAGTGTCTCTATCTTTAAAAGGGGTAAAATAATCCTTGTTTTATGAGTTGATGTCAGTATTAGAAATATGTGGATAAATTACCTCAGGCAGCATCTGTCACATAACAGAGACTTGACACTATTGTCATGGGATCTGCTCTGAATCCTGAAGTTCTAGTAATAATGAGACAATTTACTAATGGAAGAGTCAGCTACCAGCATTAGGATCAAGGAGAATGCTTTCAAGATGAGATGAAAAAAGAAATGCAGAGCTCTGGGATGTAATTCTGATTGAGGAAATATAAGGCCAGGTATGCTTCTTATTGTGGTTTCAGTTATCTGGGACTGCTTGACCGTGGAAGGAGGTAGTGTGCATATACATGAGAGGTGCACTAAAATGCAATGTTTAGTGCATATGTTAAGATGCTCATTGACTGATTTTATACAAATGCTACATTATGAAGCAGAATTATTATTTGGTGCCACAGTAATGGGGAAAGTGGCGAGCCTTAAGTTATAATCCACTTTAGTTTTTCAAAGTTGCATATTTATAAGATAAAATTTCTAAGTTAAAACTATAACTAATTTGCTTCAATTGAGTTTTCTTTGTATGTGATTTATGAAGCATTTTAATCTGGCCTCTAGATGTCATGTTCCAGGTTATAGAAGCAAAGGACATACAATGGATGGGTACACTTTGAAAAAGGATGGGCATTAAAGAACCCAGTCTGAGAGATGGAATATGGTTAAAATTGAAATTAAGAAGTAGAAATCATGAGCATTTGGGAAAGATAAGTTACAGAGCAAGCAAGCTGCAGGAACAGGGGTGTAATGCAGTTTTCTTTTTTATAAATGCTGTCTTGACCCAGTTTTTAGGTCCCGGTTAGAGGCTGGTCTGTTTCCCTTTGTGAGCAGCTGAGTAAATGCACATCCCAATCACTTCCCTTCTCACACTCTCTTTTCTAGGACCACTCTCTTTTCTCTTGTCTAGACATCAGACAAGGTAGGACATTTCCTCCCTAACTCTTGGTCATTCAAATTAGCCAGTCCACAGGGAGTCTGCTAGAGCTAGCTTACTCCACCTGGCTTGCCATACAGAAGCTGCCCCCTTTAACTCCAGCTTGCTATTACTCTGTCCTCAGGTGCAACCCTCTGTGTGGCTCTGACTGGCAGCCTTCTCTGGTTTGGAGCTTTGCCTTTCATCTACCTGAATGGCATTGTGTTGTGTTCTGCCATCAAAAGAATCTTTAAGTCATATAGAATAAGGAATGTTAGGTAATAATGTGAGAGATAACCGATATCAAAGGTCAAGATGTCAAGAATCCATCAGTTAAAACAAGAGCAAAGGAAAACAATTTTCAGAGTTTGATTCCCAGGAGAAGGTATGGTCTTACTTAGGTTGATCATGCCATAGAGTTTTATTTCTTTGCTTAGTAAAGAACTCATGATTCAAACTGCCAAACATTTAAATATTATAAAATGAGTCATATTTTATGGCAAGACAAGAAAAATTTAAACATAAAAATTTGTTCTTTGCCCTCTGGCCTCCTCTCTCCCCACATTGTGCATTGTGTGTATCTGCATTATGCGTCGACGAAACCTCCCCTATCAGCAAAAATATCTGTAAAGAACAACATTCTCCTAGCATCAATAAGACAACTCCTTAAAATTGACTTAAAATTGAATCTGGTTAAAATGGACTGAGGACTTAGACTGGATTGTGTAAACTGTCAAAAATACATCGTTTAATATATAGCCCTCTGTCTCAAAAACTTATATAACTGTGCCTTGACTTCTGATGCAAGGAACAGTTCTCAGAGCTTTCTGAGATGCTCTTCCCAGGTTATAATCCTCAAATTTGGCTCGAATAAAATTTTCCATTGCTTTCTTGGATTTACTGATGAATTTTTAGTCTACAGTCTCATCTCAGAAACTGCCAACATAATCCACTCACTGGCTGAAGGCAAAAAATAGGCATTTTTTTTCTTAAGAGCATACTTAATATAGAATAAACTGGGCATGTAGAAAGTGTACAATTTGACAAGTTTTGGCATATGGCTTTACCTTCAAATTCATCACCGTAACCAAGATAATAAATACATGCATCACCCCAAAATCCTCCTCATTCCCCCTTCAGAGTCTCTCTCCCACTCTTTTTTCAACCTTTCTCCCCCCAACCCTAATCCCTGCCCCCAGGCAACCTCTGAACTACTTCTGTCACTATAAATTGATTTGCATTTTCTAGAATCTTACATAAATAATACAGTATAAACTTTTATGTTGGACATCATTTATACAATATTATTATTTTAAAATGTATGCATATTGTTGCATGCATCAATTGTTCATATTTTGTTTTGATGAGTAGTAGTATTTTATGCGGCATAGCACAATTTTTTTATACATTCACCTTATGATGAATATTTAAGTTGTTTAGAATTTGGGGTTACTACCAAAAAAAAAGCTGCTGTGAACATTTGTGTATACATCTTTGTATGGACATAAATTTTCATTCTTTCATTTTAGGGTTAATACTTTAGAGTAAAATAGTTGGAGCATATGAAAGCTGTATTTTCAAATTTTTAAGAAACTGTAAAACTCTTCCAAAGTGGTTCTAACATTTTACATTCCTATCAGCAGTCTTACAAGGTCCTGTTCCTCTACATCCTTGTCCACACTTGATATGGTCAGGCTTTTTAATATAAGCCAATTTTATGAATATATAGTGGTATCTCATCATGGTTTTATTTTGCATTTTCTTAATGACTAAGGATGTTTAGCAGTTACATATGCATATTTGTGATTCGTACATATTCTTTGTTGAAGTTAGGAATTCACTAATAAATAAATTATGCCCAATTTATTTATGGAGTTTCTTGTTTTCTTATTGTTTAGTTTTGATTGTGTTTATTTCAATATAAATCTCTTATCAAGTATATCATTTGCAAGTACTTTGTCTTTTCCTCTTTCAATGAAGTCTTTGAAGAGCAGACATTTTAAATTTTGATGAAGTCCAAGGCAGTGTTCTTGATTCTTCTGGGAGTTCTACCTCTAAATTTATCTCTAAAATGTTCACTTTACGTTCCTATTGCTACCCTACTTTTTGTAGCAGCTCTCGTTCCTTTTCTTTATGATCACCATGTCCTCTTAAGTCTTTGCTTCCATATTTTACCCTCCATCATAGACAGAGTACTTTATCCAACTACTTTAAAAAATATAGTACAGATATTAATACTTCTCTGCTTAAGAATTTTTCAATAGTTTCCAATTGGGTTTTTAAAAGTTACAAGTACTTTTACACAGCCTATAATAAATGTCCTTCATGGTCTGGCCCCTGCCTGACTCTTACATTTTATTTTGTACCATAGTCTCTCTTGATCATTATATTTCATCGATAACACCCTCCTTTTTATCCATCTGACAAATACAGTTATTTTCTACTTGGGGGCTTTGCTCTTACACATTTCTTTGCCTGGGTTATTTGTCTGACTACTTGATTTGTCTGCTATCACTGACTGCAAATGAAAGCTTCTTGGTAGCATGGCTTAATTTTAAATTCTATGCTTCTTTTTTCCTCTCTTCCTAGACTTGTGACTGGGATAAAGTGAGCATTCATAAACAGTTGCTGAAAAAATATACAAATTTGTAAGTATACAAATTGTTTTGACAATTCTATACATCATTAATCCAGACATTAATATAATAATTTAATTTTCTTTTTATTATCGATGACCATCTTAGAGGATGTTATCATTACCATCAACAATGTGTACTTATTGAATAGATGAGATTGTGAGCAATACCACAGTTTTAACTAGCAAGGATTGATTGGATTCTTGTAGAATACAGAAGTAAAGACACATAAAGACTAGCAATAATGCAACTAAAATATGAATCAGGTTCTGGTCCATATAAATCAGACTTTGTCCATTCTCCATTTGTCCCTTCAAATCTTCAATCCACATTCTTGGCAACGTTCTGTTCCCTGGAGACTATCACATGCATCAGCTGTTCTTTTTTCCTCTTGGACATTATGCTTTGCAGGAAAATGGAGGTTGGATAGAAAGTCCTTTGGATCGTTTTTTCCCCCTTTATAGATACTTCCTCCTCAAACCCCTCAGACCTAGGATTGGTAAAGGTCTGCTATTTCTAGCTTCATACCTTGTTGGTTCCTCTTAACCCTGCTTACAACTTTAAATAGCCCCTTCTTTTAAACTCTCTTTGATCCTCCTTTTGAATATATTATCTATTTTTCTCTCAGACCTTGGTTTACATAAGATTTTTCAGTTACTAGAGATATAGTGATTCTTTGTTTTAGTTCCAGGTATGGGAAATGCTATTTTGGGACTGCTCAATCAACACAAACAAGGGACCATAAAAGCTATGCTAAGTATTTCCACAATTTTTAAAACATACTTATTAGACAGATTTCCTTCACTGTTGGATTTTATTTCATATATTTTTCCAAATGTGTGACAAGAATTGGAAATAGTAGGGAAATAGTAAGACACATTTTACTAGGTACCTATTTTAAAAAGTGAATTTGTTTGTATGTATGCTGCATAAAAGTAAACTGTTACATAAGATTTATACAAGGTTGAATTACTCAGAATAGTAATGGAAGTTTCTTTTTTTGTATCAAGAGTTCTTGCTGATATAATGATGAGAGTGAGGAAGATATTTGTGTCTTACTATCTAGGACATATTCTTACCTAAGGTGAGAAAAGCTAATATCTGAAGGAAGCTGAAGAAAAAGATGATAGAATCTATGAGAAAATGTTCTAAGGTTGCATATCTCAACTGTCATCCCTGCCACTTTGTATGTTCTTAGAGCATCCTTTTCATAATATTAACTCAAAAAATGAAGGTAAAAGATCCAAATAGAATGATCTACATTTAAAAATGACTAATAAACAAGAATGATCCAAACGGAATTCACAGAGATTATAAATTCCCTTCCACACACATACACACACACAAAATAAAAGGAACATAGCATGGAGAAGAGAGTTGAAAATATACATAAGATACACCCTTAAACAAAGACATTTCAAAATATTTCTATTTTCTAAACACATAGAACACAACATGGACTCTAAAAAATTGACAAAAGTATATCACAAGAAATCGAGAATTGAAAAATAATGAGGTAAAGGGCTTAGTAGTTACAATGAATATTATAACAAACACTTTTTGTAAGTAAGAACTCTGTTGGAAACAATGGAATGTAAAATATATCCTATTGAAAATGAAATTGGTGACAAGAAGACCAGCTTGAGAAAAAATAAATCAAACAAATCAAGTATAAAGGAACAAAGACAAATAAGTAACTCTTGTTAATGATAACTAAGAATGTAAAATATAAAGAAATAATTGATGTCACTGGGAAGGAAAGAAAATATATGAAGCAAATGAAAATTTTTCTAAAATACAATGAAAGAGATAACTATTTAAAGATAGAATAGATGAAAACTTTTATAAGTGAAGACCTAAATCTACAGAATGCAAGAACTTTTGTGGTATAAATGTAGATCTAACATAGTTCTATGTATAGATAGAGGTAAAATTTTAGAAATATAGATCTATATTGTAAAAAATATCCAGCAAGAGAGAAAAACATTGAATAATAGTTTATCTGAAATATAATATACATATATATGAGTCAAAAACCTTAGAAGGACAAAAATTAAGCTCTTCTTAATTTCTTTTTTGCCGTAGTCATTGTCAGAGTACATGCTAGTAAAAACACAGTGCTTAGGAGAAACATGAAAGTCATGGTTCTTGAAAGTTATAACCAATGAAGTTGCTATTCAATGTAATAAATTTAAAACAAATGACATAATATTTATAAAAGCCATTTGAACATTAGCAGCTACTTATATTCAAATTAGAGCTCATATAGTATATTATCCATTTGTCCTCCTTGAAAATGTATTTGATGAGGAAATCCAGCTGTGGTAGGCTGATAAATGCTCCCAAAGATTTGTCTGTTTCCTAATTCCTGAAGACTATAAATATCACCTTATGTGTGTGTGTGTGTGTGTGTGTGTGGAAACATCTATGCAAATGTGATTAAATTAAAGATCTTGAATTAAGAAGAAAAACCTGAATTATCTGGATGAACCTAAATGTCATCCTTACAAGAAAGATGCAGAGGGAGAACACATACATACACCCACACACCCACACCCACACCCACACACACACACACACATGGAAGAAAGCAATGTGAAGATGTAGTTGAGTGACACCTGGGGTGGTGGCTCCACTCTCCAGAACCAAGAAGGTCATGTTGGCCCAGGTCCTTGAATCTGTGCCCTCAGTGTCATTCTTCTTTTATTTCATCCCATCTCTGCTCCTTTCAATGAGCTGGCAGTGTTTCTGCTGATACAAAATTCTCAAAAACCTTGGTCATTCCTTATTTGTATTCTGTGGGTATTGTGGAAATCCACACCATTAGATACAAGGATTTTCCACAGATTCTTCCTGGACAAACACATCTCTATTCCTGGCTTCTGCTGAGGTGGACAATTGAATCCATAAGTTACGCAAAATCTCTTTTTCAAATGTTTGTCCAGTCACAGACTTAAGGCTATCTCTAGATCAAGGTATTCCAAATAGGCTGATAATTTTATAAATCATCAAGTGCAGACTCTGTTGCCTAGCAGTTTCTTCTTCAATTTATATTTCCTCTCACATTTTTCTATAAGCAGCAAGGGGAAATCAGGCCATGCCTTCCACACTTTGCTTGGAAATCCCCTCAGGAAAATATCCAAGTTCATCAGTTACAAATTCTACTTTTTACAAAACAGTAGAACATAATTCATCCAAGTTCTCTGCCACTATAACAAGGATCATCTTCTCTCCAGTCTCCAATCACATGTTCTTCATTTCCATCTGAGATCTCATCAGAAGAACTTTTAATATTCATTTTTCTAAGAACTCATCTAAGAACTTAAAATATTTATTTTTCTATGATTCTGTTCACTATCATATATGTATTTTCTAAGATGATAGAAGCTTCCTCTATAGCCTTCTTTTTCTCCTGAGACTGCTAGAATCATTGTTAACATCCAAATTTCTATGAACAGTCTTCTCAAGGCTATCTAGGTTTTTTCCTATTATGCACCTTAAAACCCTTCCATTCATTACCGTTACCCAAATCCAAAACCACTTCCATATTTTCAGGTATTTGTATAGCTGCAACCTACTTTCAGTATCAAAATCTGTATTAATTTCTTAGGGCTGCCATAACAAAGTACCATAAACTGGGTGACCCAATACAATGGGAATTTATTCTCTGACTGTCCTAGAGGCTAGAAGATATCAAAAAGTTGGCAAGGCCACACTCTCTCAAAATCTCTAGGAGAGAACCCTTTCTATGCCTGTGTCTTAGCTTCTGGTATTGCCAGAAATCCTTGGCATTCCTTGACTTGTAGTGTGTAATTTCAATCTCTGACTCTGTCATCACATGGTGTTCTCTCCCTGTATCTTCACATTGTCTTCTTATAAAGACACCAGTCATAGTGGACTAAGGGTCTACTCTACTCCAGTATAACCTTACCTTAACTAATTACATCTGCAGTGGCTCTATCTTCAAATAAGTCCCCATTCTGTTTTACTTAAGATTAACACTTCAACATGTCTTGTTTGGGGACACAGTTAAACCCATAAAAAGTACTGAAGCATGTGACAAAATGGATGAACTTCAAAAAAGTTATGTTAATGAAGAAAGCCAGACAAAAAAGTTCACATACAATATTCATATTATATTAAATATCCAGAATAAGTAACTCCATAGAGATAGAAAATATATTGGTGGTTGCCACAGACTGGGGGAATGAGGGAATAGGAGATAGCTCTTTAATTGGTATGTGGTTTCTTTTTAGAATGATGTAAATATTTTGGAACTTATATTAGTCCACTCAGGCTGCCATAACAAAAAACCACAGACTGGGTGGCTTAAACAATAGAAATTTATTTCTCACAGTTCTAGAGGCTGGAGGTCCAAGATCAAGATGCAGACAAGTGTTGGTTCCTAGTGAGATTCTTCTCCTTGGCTTGCAGATGGCCACCTTCTCTCTCTATCTTCACATGGCCTTTTCTCTGTGCATGCACACTCCTGGTATAACTTCTTTTCTTCATAAGGACACCAGTCCTATTGGATTTGGGCCACACCCTATGACCTCATTTAACCTTGAATACCTCCTTAAATGCTCTATCTCCAAATACAGTCACACTGAGGTTTATGGCTCCAACATATGAATTTGGTGGGACAATTCTGTCTATAAAAGAACTAGATAGAATGGTAGTTGCACAACAGTGTGAATAAACTAAATGCCACTTTGGTGTTCACTTTAGAATGGTTAATATTATATGAATATTGCCTCAATAAAAAAACTTAAAAGCACATTTAACTCATAACCTCTTCCATGACCTATATATAATTCTATTCACAGTTAAATTATGTTCAAGTATAACAAAGACTTGGTTGTATACTTTCAATTTATTAAAATAAATATAATGAATTTTATTCCATAAAATATTTAATAGCAACATCTAAACTAAATTCATATGGGATTTCATTTTAGGGACTGAAGAAAGTTTAACCTCAAATTGAAATACTGATCTATCAATGCTTAAACTAATATGCTCTTTGGTTTTGAAAACTACTATTCGAAAATAATTATTTGAAAGTAATTATATCCTAATTATTTATGTGGCAAGCCACCATTACTGCTTTTCATCAATTATTTGTTTAATTGTGTATCAATTGTTTATTAAAATAGGGTCAGTTATAAAATCTCACACAATCCAAGTAGTTAATTTTCTCTTAATATTTGGTCAAGTTTAAAGGTCAGTATTAAAAAATGAGTTTTCAATAGCAATCATTATGTATTCAGATTTTAACTATTATTAAGTAAGGAGTGACAAATTTAATTGAGATTATGATGGGTATATAACCATCTCTATCATTCAAGAATGTTCCCTTTATCTCCTCCTATAATCCATAACATTGTATCATATATAGTTATGTCTGATAAACATCCTGCTGTTTTTGAATACTTATTTATGTAACTCAAAGGTAAAATAGGGCTAATATTCCTTCTGTTTTAATGAATATGTATATTTTTTTACTTTACAGTCCAATTGTGTTGAAAGTAATGAACTCTTTCCGAAAGTGACAATTCAAACTAAATTATTGAATTGATCAACAGCACTACTTAAATTAACTATTATTGTCCCATTCCTGGAAATACTGAAAACATGCAGGTTTCAGCCTCCTTTCTTTACCCACAATAGTAACTCAAAGTTCTGAGGAAATATATAATTAACAGAGATTAATATTACAGAAAACATTAGTTTTCTGTGTCTTTGATAGCCACAGGGCATTCCCAGGGAAATTTCAGTATTCAAAAACAATTCTGGGTCATTCATAACAGCCAAAGATAAAATGGGAAGACATAGTCCCTTGATTCTAACCAGAGGCCTTTCTGTATATGCTAAATTGCAGATGAGGTATATAGCAGTTGGTCAGCCTTGAATGTGCCGTTTCTAATACTTTCTAAATGCCTGCAAGGCACAATCTCACTGTCAATGCCCCAAACCAGTTCTGACACACAGGAAAAATCTAGTCTGAAAAGGAAAGAAAGAGGAGGGAGGGAGGGAGGAAGAGAGGGAGGGAGGGAGGGAGGAGAGGACAAACAAGGCAAAAAGCAGGAAGGATGAAAAATGTAGGATCAGTCTGTTAGGTTTACCTCCAGAATACCTGACTGTTCTTTTGTCATCTTTTAGTCTGTCTTCTCTCATATCTCAGCTGCTGAACTATGAAAAATATTTCCATAATTAGAATAGCACTTTTTTTCCAACAGAAAACAAATTAATCCTGCAACACTTATCTGATTTTTAACAAAATTTACCTGGAGGTAAGAAAAAAGGATAATAACAAAATCAATTCCACTTACCTCACTATATATTTTGATTTAAAGAGTGACTATTATCTATTCAATTCTTTTGAATGCCTACAGTCATTTCTTTCATATTTTCTTATGCTGTTAGATATGACATACATTTTAATCAACAGTTCTAAGATTCTCAAAGTCCCACATGACTGGATCATAACCAAAGATAAAACAGACAACCAAGGATTCAACCTCCATGCTTGAGACCTCTGGTCTTAACCTTAACTAACACAGAAGACTATGTACCCAAGTTCATCTTCATAATTTACCTCTATCCTCTGAAGCTAAGAGCAAAGTACTTATCTGAGACTAGCAGAACCTCCTTGACGAAAGAAGCCTTAGCAGTTGTCTTGGGCAGCTACTCTGGGATCCTCAATCACTGTTACAGCATGCTTTTTTCCTTGCCTCCCTACGGAATTCCATCATTTTTGATTTTTCTAAAGAAAAATTATTTCACTGTATTTACAAAGAAAAGATCAACCTGGTTTTGTAGTCCAGGCAAAATAAGTCTACATCAGACTTAGCGAGTATGCCATAATTTCTAATTAAAGAAAACTCAAGCTTTATGTAGTCATATCTTTGGTGCTTTAAGAAATCTTAGAGATTATCTACTGCGTTGTTTAAAAAATTTAGTACCATGAAAAACTTTATTAACTGATATCATTGAATTACAGGGGTCACAAACACAGTTACCAGATAATATCATAAGTGAATGAGTCTGGACAAATACTATACAATTAGGAGTGCTAAGAACTCTGGTGAACATGAAAGTTTATTCTTATTCTCTGTATTTTCTTTCTAAAAGTTGCTAATATTCAGCCCCATCTGATTGTTGTCATGCTGGATGTGGACTCAGTATCGCAAATCAACATTTTTTTTAAGAAAAAAATGAATATATTAAATTTATATTAAATATCCTAAATACAAGCAAATATATCCTTAAAAAGCATAACCCGGAGGCAGATCCAACCAATTGATTATTGTGTTGTGAGCTCTATTTATTAGATGCCCAGCCAAAAAATGATCCCATGATTAAATATGCTATTGAAATTTTGGCATAAACAGTGTAAAAATGATTTCTTGGTCCCAAGACTTCAGAGTCTATAATATTTAAATGGAATTGTGAATTCTAAAAAAGAATATGATGTGTAGAAGATTTCAGGAGGCTAACATTTGTGAGCCCATTTTAGAACCGTCAAGCTTAGTTCAACATTTATGGATTGGCTGCTAGAGTTATTTTCCAGTTTTACAGACAGATTTTTAAAAGTGCTTGAGGAGCTTGCAGGCAAATAGGAGGAACATATGTCTAATGGGGTCTCAATATAATCTAATAAATGTTAAAAAATTATGTACTCTCCTAAGAAAGTAACATATTCTTCCTTGGAGGCTGGCTACCTTCTTGTGAGTATTAATCCATAAGTAAATCATGGTCTACTCCTATTGAACATTCAACTCATGTAAAGAAATCCCCATATTCTGTTTTCAAGCTCACCAAATATTATTCTTATGAAATTTCTTTGTCAAGAGAAATAGCAAGTTAAATACCAGTTTAACTAGCAGTTGTGACTCTCATTGTAAATTAATATGTGGGTATACTGTTTTAAATATTAGTCTCTTGTGACTTTGCCAGAATATGTTAGTGTACTCAATTCTAATCTATCTATAATAAACAAATTAAATTTATAGGGCAATTCTGGGAACCAAAGCCTAAATGATAATTAACTGATGGTGTTAAATTTCAGTTTATGGGCAACTGCCTATCTAGCTAGACAGACAACATTACCCAGGTTTTTATGGACTCCTTGTGTTAGCCACTTTTGAAATACGTTTTAAAGCAAAATACCAGGATAAAGTACAAATAGAAATTTGGAATATTCTGAACACATAGTAGTTATTTATTGTAGCACCATGTATGAAAATTTATGGATTCTTGGAAGATTTGTAATGATAACATAAATTAGAACTTCCAAATAATAAATTTTAAATGATTGTAAAGTGAAAAAAAATTAACACATTTTATTTTATTGAACATTCAAGCAATTGGTGTTATACAGAACTAAGATGTTCTTAACAGTAATAAAAAAAGAAAAATACAGAAAATGTTATTTTAGTTTTCCAGTTTGGCTGTATAAAAATGGAAATAAATTTTATATAATTAAAATTAACTTCATAGAGTTAATGAATAAATACCAAATTTCTTCTTATCTTTCCCAGTAAAAATTACAGAAGTATTACAAATGGTTTTAAATATTAAACATTTTGCATAAAGAGGTATACTCTGATTAACATAGAATAATGAACAATTACATAAGTGTCTCTAGGAACTCAGCCTTCCAGTATCACTCTTAATTAATTGCGAGGTAAGTATTACAGCTTAATCTTAATGTATTTTGTGTGAGTTTATTAGACTATGGACTTCTATAAAATGTATAACAAAAATTTATTCATTTGCAAAGAAATTATTAAATGGTCATTATATGCAAGGGTTGGTATTAGGAATTAAGAAAACAAAAACAAAAGCAAATTTAAAAGTAAAAAACAGACAAGAAAAGAATAAAAAGCAGATGATCCCTCAATGAAAACAGATAAAATTTCATACAAATAGTCGACAGATAAGAAAGATTCCTGCTATTATTCAAGAATAGGTTGAAATATAAAATTGGCAACAGTTAGGTCCAAGGGAAGCAGTGACAGTTAAGGGTAAACCATGTTCAATGTTTAAGCAAATTAGGAGATATGGAAGGCTTTTAAACTGGAAAGAACTAATGAAATCACTGCTTCCAGCACAGTGAGTGAAATAGATGTGGCTGACTAAAGTAAAATGAATCATGTGTCCGGTTATTTCACTAATTCAGTTCTGAAGCTCATAAATTTTGTGAATTACAAGATTATAGTACACTAGTGTGCAAAATACTACCTGTAGAACAGATTTGGTCTGCCAATTGCCTTGTAAATAAAGTTTTATTGGAACACATCATAGACTTTGTTTATGTATTGTCTATGGCTATTTTCATACCACAAGAGCGGAGTTGAATAGGTGAGACAGAGATCATATCGCTCACAAACCTAAATTATTTACTTTCTTGCTCTTTCTAGAATATGTTTGCTGACCCTTGCTGTAGTTGATAACTACAATTATATATATGATTGATGAGATTATATAAGGAGAATGTATGAGATCTGAAGAGCACTTGGAGTTGATCTCCAAGATGTTCCTAAATTAAAATGGCAAAGAAAAAACGTAACCAGAAGATAGAATGAAAAAGGGGGTCAAATATCTAGTAAGAAAAGTAGGAGTATGGTGCTATAGAAGGCAAGAATTTATAGTGACTTATGGAAGAAGAATGGTTAACAGTGCCAAATACTGTCTAAATTCAAATGAGGTGTAAAGAGAACTAAGAAAGAGTGATTGGTGTCTTAGATAAGAGTAGTTTCTATAGACTAAGAAACTAAGAAATGTGTAGTGCATGAAGAGTAAAGGGAAGGTTGGAAAATAGAGAAAACCTGTACAAATATCTTTGAGGAGTATGTAGGATTAAAGGATGTTTTCGTAATATTTATTTTTATGCCAGAAACTAATGACAAAGAACTATGAGAGAGAGAGAGGAAAGGATTGAAAATTTAATAGTTTGATAAACCCTTTTGAATATGTGAAGGAATGGTATTCAGGAGACATGTATGGAAATGGAGGTGTGTTCCTTTGTATCTAGAGCATTTGGTAATATCTCCTCTGACACTTTTCTCATTCTTAGAAGGAAGTGTTAAGAAGGAAAGTCCTCCTTAAGACTGAAGGATGAGGCAAAAGAATTGGCATTCAAAGGTGTGAGAAAAACTTTTGATATACTGATGGGTAGAATGTGAATGAGAACAAACCATGAAAATGAAGACTAATTAGCAGCACTGAGGACTCAACTGAAGTTGAAGTCCCTGGATTCACAAAGACATTGTATACTTTCTTCTCTGTTTCTTTCATTAGTTTTCTGCAACCTGGATATAGGCATGGCTGCAGCATGGAGCCATTCATCCATGACTGGGATAAATTCTACTGTGTCACATGTTCTATGTTAGACATAGATATAATTTGGAAAAACCTCAAAATTTTAAGTCAAGGGTCATGTAGGAAGATGGGCATGTGTAACCTTTCCATCAACCTAAGTAGATTGTTCTAGAACCCATTCACTAGACAAGCACAGTTGATTTCCATGACAGGATAGTGACCCTGAGTCATTCTCATGTTTTCACTCTTTTAATGATGTCACCATGAGCAGTCCTGGCCCTAATATTTGCTGGGTTTTGAACAAGTATACTGGCAGAAGCCTATATATAATCCATGCTGTTTGTTGGCTATGTTCACTGGCTATTGAAGGAGAACCATTAGTATTGAGACCAGGAAATACACATTAAAAATATCTCTGTACACAAAAATACACTGCACTCCTGATAGCAAAGCAGTCTTATATACATTAAAATACAAAAAATTCTCTTGAGTTTCCGTGGATTAGGCAGAGATTATCAGACCAGACCTTAGACACTGAAACAGACTAGAGCATATTACCAGGAGATTCTGACTTATTTACATTTAGTTTCCTAGACACTTGCATTTTAATTCAAAATGCTCAAATGTAACTAGGATTTATGTTGTTGTGCATGTTTCTGATGCTTTGAGGCAAAATGTAGCATTAAGAAAACTGAAAAGTTTTTATAAAACATTTTTTCTCATGTTAAGTCTATTAGATCATTGCCATGATTACTGCAGGATAGTAAAGCTGAAGCTGTGTTATTTCGAGCCACATTATTTTAGTATACATTTTGCATGCAACCTATTTATAGGCTCTAGATATGCAAAATCTTTAAGGAAATTACATGTCTATGCTATTAATTTCAGCCTAATTTACTCTCCCAAATTATGTTTTCTTTTAATGAAAATGAACCAAAGTGTCAGGTTGCCTAGAGTTTACCTTAATTGGTGGTTGTAGGGTCAGTTGTTATTTTTGTAATTTGTCATCAACGACAAAGTAAAATTCAAAGAATATATTTGGAACACCAAGAGAAAGGGAATTAAAACATGTAAAAAGGAGGATGGTTTATTAAAATTCTAGACATTTATTTTAGATTTAAGCCTATAATCTATGCTTTTTCCTTGTTTTTACCTAGGTGGGTAAGTGTAAGTTTATATTTATTTTAAGGTAATTTTTCTATGAAATTCTGGTATTATACATTTGCTGATCTATCTAGATAATATTAACTCCTATATTATTAATCACACTGGTACCAATATCAATACTGGGGAACAGTGAGGTTAAATCGACAGACCGGGGTCAAGAGAAAAATTGTTAATAAAATTCACACTTTCTGATCCTGTTCTAGGATCCCATATTGCACCTCACTCTCTAGATTCTTCATGGTTAGACACACATTATATTCAATCATTTGAAATTGTTCCATTTTGAAGTTAAGGGATGTGGAAGTACCAACAGACATTTTCATCATTCATAGGGACAACACAAACACTGAATGATAAACAATTGAATAATGTCTCAAAATATTCTGATTTTTACAAACACTATTATGACATGAAATGAATATTTAAAATTATGTTCCTAAAAACTTTTATGCTTTCATTTTAGACTACACTTGTAATTCAGCAGGAAAATCTAAAATAACTGTGAACAGAAACATTATTTTCAGGTGAAAATAGGCCTACTTGAGTGTTCTAATTTTACCTTATATATGACAGAAAAATCAGATGCTGTAATCCCATCACCATGTAAATTGCATTTAAGTTTTAAACAGAAAGTTAAGGAGTTATTATAAATGACATCTAAATTAAATTTGGGGTTGTCTATTTTATCATTTGCAAAATAAATCAGAGTAAGCTAGTAAGATTTTTAAAAGACTTGATTGGTATGATTGTTTTGCTTTTTATTTCAGTGGTTGACTGTTTTTCAGACTCATTCAAGGGAATTGAGTTTCTCAGTCCAATATGGATGGGAAAAATTGATCTCCAACAAGTACGTGTGGATACTGGGTATTACATTCTGAAAGTATTTCCACAGGTATTATTAATAGTCACTACTCCAAAGGCCCTGAGTGCATCTCTCCTGCCCATTTTTCCCAGGACCTCTCCAAATTCCATCAAATAGAGGGGTCTTACAGGACTTCGACTTGCAGATGCCTTATATGACTGACTCTGTAACCATATTGTGTCCCTCATCCATCTGACAGGTGAGTCTCCCTTTCCTAAGTTTATAAGCATCCCCCACTCTGGGGTTGGGGACTGAATGTTAACTGGTATTGTGTATTGAATAAGGGCAAAGTGGCCCTTAGTAAATTAAACAAAGTTTAGCTTCCCTGAGACTAACATGGGAAGTTTGGGATTTGGGAAATTTGAGCCCTATTCTCATGGTAAAACTATGTGTCTTGGGTAAGGAGGCTGTATATATATAGCAGAATACCTCCCAGTCCAAACTTAGAATGAGGGAGTGAAGATACCCTTCAAAAAGGACCACAAAATCTTAGACAAAGAATCTCAATAGTTAAGAAAAAACTGAATACAAGAATGACCTTCCCAAATTTCTCTAGTCTGGACTAGACTTCAGAGTCCAAAGGTCTCCCAAATATTAACAGATATTGAATATCTTTCCACCCTGTAAATGAGAGATCAGGCTTAGATTGATTTTTATGTGGGAAATACCTATTTTTTACACCAAGGGATATTGAACAAATTTATAAGATTGTTTTGTTCTGATTTAAAAAATTGCATATGTTCATTACCAAAAATTTGGAAAACTCCAAAAATTAAGACTAGAACAACAAAAATAGACTGGTAGGTTATTAGAGACAGTTGTTAGTTATTCCACACACCCCCCCATGTGGACATATAAGTTTTCATCTTCATTTTGATTCTTAGTATGTTTCTTTGCATTTTTCTTTCCCTTGAGATTTTAGTTATATAGGTAGGAAGAAGAAATGGACTCATGAGTATTCAGATGTCATTTCAATGTACAGTTTTTTTTTTTTTTTTTTTTTTTTTGCGGTACACGGGCCTCTCACCGCTGTGGCCTCTCCGGACGCGCAGGCTCAGCAGCCATGGCGGCATGTGGGATCCTCCCGGACCGGGGCACGAACCCGCGTCCCCTGTATCGGCAGGTGGACTCCCGACCACTGCGCCACAAGGGAAGCCCAATGTACAGTCTTTTGAATGTATATTTATTTTGTTAATTAATATGTTCATATTAATTGATATATATAATATATATATGAACATAATATAATATATTATATTATATTATATTACATAATATAATATATTATAATATATATATAATATATATGAACATAATATAATATGAACATAATTAATATGTTCATATTCTGTAACCTTGTTTTACGCTTTTTCCATATTTCCATTATTTTCTCTCAGTCTCTTTTTCCTCTCTTTTGCTTGCTTTCGTCTTTTTTAGAGAATAGGAAGTGTAAATCCTGTGGATTTTTGCGTATGAAATAGTGCCTTACTATTTCTTTATTTGTTTAATGTTTAAAGTGTGTCCAAACTCTATATATGCAAAGGCAATATTATATCTGTATTTTCAACTAATCTTATCTAATCACTTTTCCAGTTTTATTTATATCATAAATCAAGATGAAGGGTATATTATTATTAAAACTTTTTTAATACATTCTCTTTGTAATTATATATAAAACAGATTTTTGTACTTCATTACAACTGATTTTAATATTCATTAAAATGAATATTAATGAATTCATTGTTTCCATAACTGTGTACCACTAATTTTATTAACTTTTTAATACTGAACTATATAAATACTTGAAATAAATTTAATAAATGTAAAAATAAAGTTTTCTATAAATTAAAGTCACAAGCTTTTCACTAGAAAAGCAATGTTATTCTTTATGTTTTGTTTTGTTTTGAGGGCCTACTAAATGCCAGGCACTGTTTTATTTATTTTTATGTTTTAAATTTTTTATTGAGACATAATTGACATATTAATTTTAGGGGTACAACAATGATTTGATATTTGTATAATTAGCAAAATAATCACCATAATAAGTCTAGTTAACATCCAATACCATGCATAGTTGCCAAATTTTCTTTTCTTTGTGATGAGAACTTCTAAGATTTAGGAACACTTAGGAACTTTCAAATATGGAATACAGTATTATAAACTTTAGTTACTATGCTGTACATTACATTCCCATGACTTATTTATTTTATAACTGGAAGTTTGTACCTTTTGATCCCCTTCACCCATTTTGTTCAGCCCCCACCCCCCACCCCTGAACTCATTTTTTTTTCATTTTTTTCTTTTATAAGTAAATTCATACAGTATTTGTCTTTCTCAGTCTGACTTATTTTACTTAACATAATGCTCTCCAGGTCCATCCTTTTTGTTGCACATGGCAAGATTTCATTCTTTTTTATGGCTGAATAATATTGCATCATGTGTACATACCACTTTTTATTTATCCATTCATCTGTAAATGGACAGTTAGGTTGTTCCATATCTTAGCTGTTGTAAACAACGCTGTGATGAACGTAGCAGTGAATATATCTTTAGGAGTTAGTATTTTTGTTTTCTTCACATAAATACCCGGAGGAGGAAATATTGGATCAAAACGTAGTTCTGTTTTTAATTTTTTGAGGAACCTCCATTCTGGTTTTCATAGTGGCTGCACCAATTTACATACCTACCAACAGTGCACAAGGGTTTCCTTTCCTCCACATTCTAACAGATGTGAAGTGATATCTCATTGAGGTTTTGATTTGCATTTCCCTGATGATTAGAGATGTTGAGCATATTTTTTTGTACCTGTTGGTCATCTGTATGTTTTCTTTGGAAAAATGTCTATTGGGATCCCCTGCCCATTTTTAAATCAGATTGTTTATTCTTTTGATATTAAGCTGTATGTGTTCTTTGTATATTTTAGATATTAACCCCTTATCAGATATATGATTTGCAAATGTTTTCTTTCATTCAATAGGTTGCATTTTCATTTTGTTGATGGCTTCCTCTGCTGTGCAGAAGTTTGTTAGTTTGATGTAGTCCCACTTGTTTATTTTTGCTTTTGTTGCTTTTGCTTTTGTCAAATCTGAAAAATCATATTCAAGACTGATATCAAGGAGTTTACCACCTATGTCTTCTTCTAGGAGTTTTATGGTTTCTTCTAGGAGTTTTATGGCTTCAGGTGTTATATTCAAGTCTTTAATCCATTTTGGGTTAATTTTTGTGTATGGTTTATGGTAGTGGTATAGTTTCATTCTTTTGCATGGGGCTGTCCATTTTTCCCAACACCATTTATTGAAAAGACTGTTCTTTCCACATTGTATATTTTTGGCTACTTTGTCATAAATTAGTTGATCATATATTTGTGAATTTATTTCTGGGTTCTCTATTATTTTCCACTGACCTATGTGTCTGTTTTTTATGGCAATACCATACTGCTTTGGGCAATGTTATTCTTGTGCTTAAATATTTTATGAAGTTTGCAATTTAAGAAACTTAGTATCCTATCTGAAATGCTATTCTCTCTCTTCCTTCTCTTGTCTACATTTCATTTTTAAATAAATTTACTAATACCAACACAAATTCTTTGAAAATACTGACATTACCAATTATGAATAACAATTTACTTAGCTTTCTTTCTTCTTTCTTTCTTTCTTTCTTTCTTTCTTCCTTCCTTCCTTCCTTCCTTCCTTTCTTTCTTTCTTTCCTTCCTTCTTTCTTTCTTTCTTTCTTTCTTTCTTTCATTTAGATGTTTTTCCAACATGTAGGAACATTATAGAATATAAATCCCTTTCACTGTCTTGAAACGACTTTTTAAATGATTTATAGGATGAAGTTATTGAACCAAAAAAGTGTATCTAGTTCAAGATTCTTGATATACATGTCTAATTGCTTTCCAGAAAGTTATGTTTTAGAATCCCAGTATCTGTATGTAAGAATATGTGTTTCATCATGCCTTCTTAAAAGCAACAACAAAAAAAAGAGCCCTAAAAAATTATCTTCATTTTGCCTTACTTTTGAATGATTTTAATACTAGCAGGTTGAATATTTCATGTTTGCTAGCAATTTGTGTTTCTGTTCAGATTATCATCTGGCCATGGTCTTTGCCTGTTTTTGTATGACAAAATCTTTTATTGATTTTTTAGAGTTTAAAAAATACAAGTTAAGGGGCTTCCCTGGTGGCACAGTGGTTGAGAGTCCGCCTGCTGATGCAGGGGACATGGGTTTGTGTCTCGGTCCAGGAAGATCCCACATGCCGCAGAGCGGCTGGGCCCATGAGCCATGGCCGCTGAGCCTGTGCGTCTGGAGCCTGTGCTCCGCAACGGGAGAGGCCACGATAGTGAGAGGCCCGCGTACCGCAAAAAAAAACAAGTTAAGGATAAAAACACTTTTTTGGGACCAATACATGTGATTTTTTAAATCTGATCTTGCACATTATGGGACATGATGTAATTTCATGTGTTCTGTGAATAATTTAAAGTATGGATAGAGATAAAAATTCTTTCTTCTTGCCTGTTCACCTCCTAAATGGCAGTACTTCTTCATCATTCCTTGGAAGGTAGATAGTCCACCGAAAACAGGAAGATTTGTATTGATATTTCTAGTTTCAAAGGTATTTAAATTTCCATCTTATTGTCTTTTTAATAAGCTTTTCAATGGGAAGTGAAAGAATCTGTAACCAAAATCTTACTTGAAATTTTATTTACTTCATTTAAATAATATGTGGTAGAAATATGTGAAAAGGAAATTCTAAAGTATATCAGAGATTAAATATGTTATCAAGTTCTGGAAAACTAAAAATAAATTTTAAAAAGTAGTCTTAATATTCATTTATTTTTGTGATGATTCAGATAGAAGATATATTTTGGAAACTATTATATCTTAATTACTAAGAATTTTAATTAAAATATAAACAATTCTATACTTGTGGATTATTATTTAAAATTAAATGGCTATAATAGAAGATATTTAACTGCTATTATTTCTATATAGCCAAAATATACACAACTCTACAGGTTATATGTATCTTAATGTTGATAACTTTTTACAATTATTAGTTAAATTAAGTTAAATGACTGGCTTTAAAACTTTATAATTTGACTTTTAATAATCTACTTAAGAAAAATATGAAGTTTTCCCAAATAATGTGTGTTTTGAATTTTGTAAAGGTTCTATTCTATTCATGTTAAAATATGATGCTGTTAGAACATATGTCTTTAATTCACATTTTATGAAATCTTGATATGCTTCCAAATTTCTCCATGTATTGCATGCAACATTACTAAGAAGCATTGATACACAGTACCTCTATTCATTTAATAAATATTTATTAGGGAGCTTTTATTATGCATACTATCTTTTTTCAATTTTATATATTCAAATAATGGTGGGTCTTTAGAATTCAAAAATTTATAATTTATGGTATCATTTTACAGTAGGTACACATACACACATATTAATTTATTTTAAAATTAGTCTGTGGCAGTATGTTTCTCCTATCAGTAACTAGGATACATTGAGAAAAATGGAACCATTATTAACTAAAACTCAGGAGACCCTTTCCAGACCTTCTACTCAATAGCTGTGACCTTGATTTCTCACTAACCATTCAGAAATTCTATATGCTTAATCTTGGGGGCCACGTTTTTCTCTTTTAAAATATGAAAGTTTTAGGTTAAGTAATCTACAAAGTATCTGAACCTTTTATTACCTTTTGTCTGCATGAATAATTTGGAGTCAAAGCCAGCAGGGATCACTGTGAATATCTTATTCCCTTTGATCAGATAAAAGGTACATGTTTTAGCTTCAGAAATGGAACCAAATCAATGTCTACCATCTCCATAGATGTTTCTAGACACAAAATCACAGAGTGTAGATAGAACACAATTCTCCTTCTGCCCTCTTAAGTAGGAGAGAAGAAAAAGGAGAAAAACAGGGATTCTTAAAGAGTGAGAAATAAGGGCATTGTTATCATTTCAAGCAGGATTATTTCCTCAAAGAGTCAGAGAAGTTGACTAGATGTAGAAAGTCTAGAAAACAAGCCTTCTGACTTCTAGTTAGATATTGACCCACTTTGTAGTATAACAATTTACTGAGTATAAACATATTTTTATAGTCTAAATTTAAAACTGATTACTCAAGCTTTCTTCCCTTTATGCTAGGGTGAGGTCTCGAAGACAGTGAATTTGTTGTAAATGTTTACAGAGTCTTTTTTTTTCCAGTGAGACCCAGACAAGTCACCTGAGTACTTTGGCTGGATTAATGCTTTCAAGAAGTAGGGAGTTGAGACAGAAAAAGTGAAGTGATTTGGACAGATACATAATGCTTAGTAAATATTTTTTAACTATTAATAATAAATGATTATCAAAATAAAAAAAAATTCAGCATTAACTTAATTGAAAGTTTATTTGTGTTGCAGAAATAATATGTGTCAGAACTTTATTCAAACCTAGGGCTTCAGACTCAAGAACCTATATGTTTAACACTGCATTAAGTTGGGTTCAATGATAGGTATCCCTCATAATAGTAGTTATTTTTATCATTATTTTCATGATCATGATGACTGTTAGATATGTCAGAAATACCTGAGACTGTATCATATCCCTGAGTTTACTGTAGTCTCGAATTCCTAGACCTCTTTCCTTGCATATCTCCTTGCATATCTACTTTACATTAAGATTTTCATTGATTGAACTACAGAAAGAGGATTCTTTTTGTCCCTGACTTATTCCCTGGAATTTCTACTTTTATTTCCTTTTTATTCTTACATGACAAATGTACTGCATGTTCAACTAGTGACTTATCAAAAGCTGTGCCCTTCAACACCGGTGATCCAGAAAATGTCTTACTTAAGAGGTAGCTGTATAATTCATTTATTTGTTTTATTTTTTCTATTTGTATATTATTTTGGATTTTTAGCATAACATACATCTACAAATAAAAACAGTATTATCAGTTCCTTTTCATTGCTTATATTTTTATTTTCTTTTGGTTGCTTGGTTGATTGATTGCCTTACATCATAGAACTCTAGTACACTGTTGAATAGAAAGGGTTGATAGCTGGCATCCTTCTCTTGTTCCTAACTTCAGGGAAAAGCTTTTAGTATTTCCCCATTAAACAGGATGTTTGCTATCATTTTATCAGATCAAAGAGGTTTTCTTTGTTTTTAGTTTTCTAATTTTTACAATAAATGAATTTTGAATTTGAAAAAAAAGAGGTAGCTATAAATTTATTTCCTTGCTTTTTATTGAAAAAATGTGTTTTCATTCTTGTTAGTTTTTCTATTTAACTGAATTCTATAATACTTATAGGGTAAAAATTGGTTTTTATTTTAGATACATCACATTCTCTCTCTCATTAAAATGTGAATTATTTTGATAATTTCTATTGCTATTTTCTGGCTCACAGACTTGTTATTCTTCATACATGTCATTTAATTGACAGGTAAAAATCAACACAATGAACTCAGACTGTCGTTTGAATTTTCACTCCAGTTACATATTAGGAAGCTGATATTATCTGCCTTACTGTACCTAAGCCCTAGTTTCCTCACCTATAAAATGATAATAATGATACTTTCCTTACAATGGCATAAAAATAAATAGACAATATAAAAAAGTGAATTTTTTGGTTATTTTTGACAGACAGTACTTAGTAAATATTGGTTTCTTACTATTAATAATAAGTGATTAGCAAAATAAAGACATTTCAAAATTAATTTAATTGAAAGGTTATTAATACTGCCAGATGTGAAAGCAATTTTATAAAGTATTATTTATTCCTGGGAAAATAAGGGATCTTCTTTAATCTCTACATACGCTATTATTGCAGTGAGATCTCTTTATAAGTGACTTTTTACTAGCAGCAGTTTTGGTGAAGCTTTTCTTGACTCTAATTTTCTCTGAAAGATTCATGTGTTTTTTTTAAAGTTCCCGTGAACAAGTTTGCAACTGAAATTGAAAATTCGCCTGACCATATGTCATTTTAGATTTAGTTCCAGAAGAGGATAAGATAATCAGGATGAATAAGGAGTTGGCTACTGAAATGTCTGACCATAAACAAATGTGAAAATATAACAAAAAAAAAATAATAAGCTGCATTAAAGTGCATGATTAGGCTTTGCAGCAAAATTTGAGACTCTCTTGAAATGGTTTCTAATTTCATTAGTGCTCTTAGTTAACTTAAAGCCATTTTAAAAGATGTAAATTTCAGCTTCCAAGTCAACCTAAACATTTGTTGCAAAAAAGAGAACTCTAGTTCAAGGCAAGATTGTACCTTTAACCTCATCAACCTTTTTTTGTATAGGATGCCACTAGTCTTAAACTATATGTAGAAAAAACATTGATGCAATCTTTACTGCATCTAACATGTTCTGCCTTGTAATATCATAGTTATTTTTGTACATGCATTATTTCTCCAACTATCTAGCATGGCATTTTAAATATATTAATCATTATTATAAATAGCTGTATATTCTCCTCATGTGCATAAGAATGTGTAAACAAGGAGTGAAATTCTGAGTAAGCCTTACCTTTGGAAGAAAAAGAACAAGACTCAAAATAAATGTCATTATTCTTTGGCAGAATAACTATAAATTCAGCTTCATATATAAGACATTGGATTATTTAGTTCATTTGTATTTATATTTTAATTAATCATCTTATAACAGGTTTTTAACTTGATATACATGTCTCAAGATTCTTTTTTCCTGTTTCAGAATTAATCAATTATTTTTTATTTGTAATGTTTCCCTCCATGTTTTCAAATTGGTTTTAGTGGTTAACTTAGAGATTATATATGCATCCTTGCATTATGACAGTTATACAAATATTGAGAGTAATACAAGTGTAATGCAGGTACTTTTTTTTTTTTTTTTGCCTTTATTCTCATGGATTCTACTCACTTCTTTTGTTTCATTCTTGCCATGAATTTTAACTTACGTATATTTGAGGCCATATAAAACACTACTGTTATTATTTTAAACAGTCAGTATCCGTTTATATTTACCCATGTATTTAAGCTTTACAATACTCTTTATGCACTTTATACTGTCCTTTATGCACTTTCATATTTTTATCTGGAATCATTTTACCTCTGCTGAAGAATGTGCTTAAATTTTGTTTCAACACTTTAAAGATGCAAATCCACTGTTTTCTGATTTCTTCCATATTATTTCTCCAATGAAGGTTTTTTCCTGACTGTTTTCAAGATTTTTCTCTTTGTCTTTGGTTCTTGGCTGTTATTCCAAAGTGACTAATGCTTGATTTTAAAAGATGAATGCATAGATATAAGATCCATGCAAAGTGCAAATTGGGTCATTGGATTTGAATGTAATAGAATACAAAAAATTTGGTAATACTCGTTCATATTCCATATTATGACTATCCTTATAAAACTAATACTTGTCAATTTTTTATTTACTAAGGAAAAATATCCCCATTTATCTGAAAAGATTATTCTTATCCAATTCTCCTCCATTTTCTTACAACAAAATTGTTTAAGCCCAGATTTTATTCATATACTTCTACCAAAATAATATAACAGATTGATTTTAGAAGCAGATATGATAATCCAGGTATCTTCTAATAAACCAGATATGAAAGATATTTACAAAAATGTGAAGCAATTATAGCAGTAATTATATTTTGTTTTGGAAAATATAGTTATAATTTGTAAATATATGTTCTGTTACATTAGCATAATGAATATATTGGTATTTTTTAAATGAATGTGTATTTTGAATATTTCTGCCTTAATTTCTAATACATTAAACATGTATACATATGCAATTCATGCAAAAAAAAGTGCACTTTGGGGACTTCAATATTTTTAAGAACGTAAGGTTTGAAAAATACTCTTTTAGATGTGCCTGCATGTGGTCTTCTTTGTATTTATCTTGATTGGTATCCGCAGAGCTTCTTGATACTGTTCATCTATTTTGGGAACTTCTCAGGCATTACCTATTCTAATATTGTTCTGCTCAATTCTGTTTTATCTTTTTCTGTGATTCCAATTAAACTTGTTAGACCTTTTACTCTGATCTACATGTCTTCTATGGTCTTCGCTATTTATTACTTTTTCTCTGTTTGTCTCTGCTTCAGTTTGTAATTTTTTAATTGACTTATCTTCCATTTCAGTAAAATATTGTTGGCTATATATACTATTTTTATACCCATCTACTGAGTTCATAATCTGATGCATTATATTATTTACTTTTATAATTTCCATTTGAATCCTTTTCTTATATGAAGACATTCCTTTTTTACACAGTATGGTTAACTAAACTCTTGCATATTGGAACTGTGTCTTTGCATTGCCCAACTCTCTAGTCACTGGAACTGTGCAAAACAAGGACACATTGTTTCAGTTAGTACAGTGATGCAAAGTGAGGACTCTTGGTTTTCCAATAATCTCTGATATTTTATATATTTTCCTTTGTTTTCTTGAACACATTAATTATATTTATTTAAAATTTATTTCTTGTTAACTCTGTTAATTACAAGTAATACTCAGAATGTTATCATGTGATGAGATAATATGTTGCTCCACAAGGTAAATTTACTATATCACTGCTTAATTCAGTTGATTTTTTTTTTTAAATCAAGAATTTCAGTGACAGATGCAGCATATTAATTTACACTCTGCAAGCAGCTCTTTATCTTCTTGACCTTACTGATTTTTGTTACAAGTCATGATACCATTTCATGTATGGTATAAAAACCTTATAAGATTCTCCCATGCTGACTTTTGTGCTATAGTTATCATTCACTTTACTTCTACATATTTTATAAACCTCATAATGCACAGTTATTATTTTTACTTTTAACAGTAAATTAACTATAATATGATGTAAATAATAACAATGAACATATTTTGTGTTTTTCCAGGTTGTTTCCAATTTAAGTATCATTTATTTTGCCTAAAGAGCTTTAGTCAGCCTTCCTTATAATTCAAGTCTTCTGGTAATTAACTAAGCAACTTTTGTGTATCTGAAAGCTTTCAATTTACCTTCAGTTTGAAAGATATTTTCACTTTTTCTAGAATTTTAAGTCTATAGTTTCTTTTTTTCTTTCTTTTTTTTTGAAGATATTTAAAGATATTTATCCACTGTATTTTGATTTATGATTTTTCCAACAAAATTCTGCTGTCATGCTTTCCTTAGTTCCTCTGTAAATAAGTATCATTTTCTGTGGATGCTTTTAGGATTTTACTCTTTTTCATTGGTTTTAAATAATTTGATTATGAAATACCTTGTTTAATTCTTTTCACATTTAATATGCTGTTTCATTGAGTTTCTTAGTCCTATGGACTTATAATTTGCATCAATTTTTTTTCAAAAACAAGTTTTTAAGAAATAAACAACTTTTATATTTCAAAATTGTTTTTTCAAAGTTTTTATAACTCTTCTTTCCTCAGGGACTCCAATTACATGTATATTATCCCACTATAAACAAGTCAATTTTTCTTCTTTATCCCAAGGTTCATTTGGATAGTTTCTATTGCTATGTCTTCATCCTCATTAATTTTGTCTCACTCTTAATTCTTTTCTTAAAAGTCTCAAATGTTGTAGTCCACATCTCTAAAATTTTGATTTGGGTCTTTTTTATGTCTTCTATGTCTTTAACATATTCAACCTTTCCTTTAGCTTTCTGAATTTGTAGAATGAGGTTATAATAACTGTTTGACTCTCCCTGTCTACTACTTCTATGCTCTGTGAAATTTCTGGGATTATTTTAATTGATTTATTTTTCTCATTATGAGTCAGCTTTTGCTATTGCCTTACAAGCCTGGCAATTTTTGATTAGATATCAGATATTTTAATTTAATATCTGATATCTAATTTAATTAGCTCCCATTATTGGGAGCTAAATGTTTTTGTATTCTTATGCATATTCTTGTGCTTTATTCTGGGAAACTGAATTTTTTGTAATCCTGCAATTCTTATACTTTAATTTTTGTGTCTACTTTTAAGTTTCTTAGGTAGAAACAAAGCAACATTTCTTCTAGGAATATTTTCTCCCACTATTGAGGCATAATCTTCTGAGTACTCTACACCAGAGGTCCCCAATCCCCAGGCCATGAATCAGTACCAGTCGATGACCTGTTAGGAACCGGGCTGCACAGCAGGAAGTGAGTGGCGGGCAAGTGAGTGAGGCTTCATCTCTGTTTACAGCCACTCCCCATTGCTCACATTACCACTTGAGCTCTGCTTCTTGTCAGATCAGTGGTGACATTAGATTCTCATAGAAGTATGAACCCAACCGTGAACTGCGCAAGTGAGGGATCTAGGCTGCATGCTCCTTATGAGAATCTAATGCCTGATGATATGAGGTGGAGCTGAAGCTGTGATGCTAGCGCTGGGGAGCAGTTGCAAATACAGATTATCACTATCAGAGAGGTTTGACTGCACAGAGACCATAATAAATCAATTGGGAAACAAGCCCAGGGCTCCTACTGAATCTACATTATGGTAAGTTGTATAATTATTTCATTATATATTACAATGTAATAATAATAGAAATAAAGTGCACAATAAATGTACACAATAAATATAATGTGCACAATAAAGTGCACAATAAATGTAATGTGCTTGAAGCACAAAACTAATGTGCTTGAAGCATCCCAAAACTATCCCACTCCCCCCTGGTCCATGGAAAAACTGTCTTCCACAAAACTGGTCTCTGGTGACAAAAAGATTGGGGACCACTGCTCTACACAGCTCCATATAAATTTTGAGGTTCTCCACTATGGTCTTTGGGAAAAGGAACTATTCCTGATTCTGTGTGAGACTGGAATTGTTCCCTCTAATCATTCAGGTGGTTCTTTACTCAGTGGTGTCTAGTTTCCTCTATGCACTAATATTATGTGTCTGATGCTGTGAGGAAGACTTTCATGAGATGTTGGGAGTTCTCATTCTGTTCAGCTCCCTTCTCTTTCATACATGTCCTGTGAACTTGTACCACTGTGGCCTCTGGGACTCATAGCTACATCTCCTTAACTCTAGAGATCATAGAGATTCCAGAATCCTGGAAATAGAATGGAGAAAATACAAGAAACATTTAACAAGGAATTAGAAGAACTAAAGAGCAAACAAACAGTGATGAACAACACAATAAATGAAAATTAAAAATTCTCTAGAAGGAATCAACAGCAGAATAACTGAGGCAGAAGAACGGATAAGTGACCTGGAAGATAAAATAGTGGAAATAACTACCGCAGAACAGAATAAAGAAAAAAAAAATGAAAAGAATCAAGGACAGTCTCGGAAAACTCTGGGAAAACACTAAACATTCGAAACAAGATTCAAATTATAGGGGTCCCAGAAGAAAAAGAGAAAAAGAAAGGGACTGAGAAAATATTTGAAGAGATTATAGTTGAAAACTTCCCTAATATGGGAAAGGAAATAGTTAATCAACTGCAAGAAGCACAGAGAGTCCCATAGAGGATAAATCCAAGGAGAAACATGCCAAGCTACATATTGATCAAACTATCAAAAATTATATACAAAGAAAAAATATTAAAAACAGCATGGGAAAAACAAGTAACATACAAGGGAAGCCCCATATTGTTAACAGCTGATCTTTCAGCAGAAACTCTGCAAGCCAGAAGGGAGTGGCAGGACATATTTAAAGTGATGAAAGGGAAAAACCTACAACCAAGATTACTCTACCCAGCAAGGATCTCATTCAGATTCGACAGAGAAATTAAAACCTTTACAGACAAGCAAAAGCTAAGAGAATTCAGCATCACCAAACCACCTTTACAACAAATGCTAAAGGAACTTCTCTAGACAGGAAACACAAGAGAGGGAAAAGACCTACAGTAACAAACCCCAAACAATTAAGAAAACGGTAATAGGAACATACATATCGATAACTACCGTAAATGTAAATGGATTAAATGCTCCAACCAAAACACATAGACTGGCTAAATGGATTCAAAAACAAGACCCATATATATACTGTCTACAAGAGACCCACTTCAGACCTAGGGACACATACAGAATAAAAGTGAAGGGATGGAAAAAGATATTCCATGCAAATGGAAATCAAAAGAAAGCTGGAGTAGCAATTCCATATCTGACAAAATCTGACAAAAATAGACTTTAAAACGAAGACTATTACAAGAGACAAAGAAGGACACTGTATAATGATCAAGGGATCACTCCATGAAGAAGATATAACAATTGTAAATATTCAGGCCCCCAACATAGGAGCACCTCAATACATAAGGCAAATGCTAACAGCCATAAAAGGGGAAATCAACAGTAACACGATCATAGTAGGGGATGTTAACACCCCACTTTCACCAATGGACAGATCATCCAAAATGAAAATAAATAAGGAAACACAAGCTTTAAATGATACATTAAACAAGATGGACTTAATTGATACTTATAGGACATTCCATCCAAAAACAACAGAATACACTTTCTTCTCAAGTGCTCATGGAATATTCTCCAGGATAGATCATACCTTGGGTCACAAATCAAGCCTTGGTAAATTTAAGAAAATTGAAATCATATCAAGAATCTTTTCTGATCACAACACTATGAGACTAGATATCAATTACAGTAAAAAATCTGTAAAAAATACAAACACATGGAGGCTAAACAACACACTACTAAATAACCAAGAGATCACTGAAGAACTCAAAGAGGAAATCAAAAAATTCCTGGAAACAAATGACGTGAAAACATGATGACCCAAAACCTATGGGATGCAGCAAAAGCAGTTCTAAGAGGGAAGTTTATAACAATAAAATCCTACCTGAAGAAATGAGAAATATCTCAAATAAACAACCTAACCTTACACCTAAAGCAATTAGAAAAAGAACAAAAAAACCCCAAAGTTAGCAGAAGGAAAGAAATCATAACGATTAGATCAGAAATAAATGAAAAAGAAATGAAGGAAACGATAACAAAGATCAATAAAACTAAAAGCTGGTTCTTTGAGAAGTTAAACAAAATTGATAAACCATTAGCCAGACTCATCAAGAAAAAAAGGGAGAAGACTCAAATCAACACAATTAGAAATGAAAAAGGAGAAATAACAACAGACACTGCAGAAATACAAAGGATCATGAGAGATTACTATAAGCAACTATATGCCGATAAAAGGGACAACTTGGAAGAAATGGACAAATTCTTAGAAAAGCACAACCTTCTGAGACTGAACCAAGGAGAAATAGAAAATATAAACAGACCAATCACAAACACGGAAATTGAGATTGTGATTAAAAATCTTCCAACAAACAAAAGCCCAGGACCAGATGGATTCACAGGCTAATTCTATGAAATGTTTAGAGAAGAGCTAAAACTTATCCTTCTCAAAATCTTCCAAAATATAGCAGAGGGAGGAACACTCCCAAACACATTCTACGAGGCCAACATCACCCTGGTACCAAAACTAGAAAAAGATGTTACAAAAAATGAAAACTGCAGGCCAGTATCACTGATGAACATAGGTGCAAAAATCCTCAACAAAATACTAGCATACAGAATCCAGCAGCACATTAAAAGGATCATACACCATGATCAAGTGGGGTTTATCCAAGAAATGCAAGGATTCTTCAATATAAGCAAATCAAACAATGTGATAAACCATATTAACAAACAGAAGGAGAAAAACCATATGATCATCTCAGTAGATGCAGAAAAAGCTTTTGACAAATTTCAACAACAATTTATGATAAAAACCCTGCAGAAAGTAGGCATAGAGGGAATTTACGTCAGCATAATAAAGGCCATATATAACAAACCCACAGCCAACATTGTTCTCAATGGTGAAAAACTGAAACCATTTCCTCTATAATCAGGAACAAGACAAGGTTGTCCACCCTCACCACTATTAGTAACATAGTTTTGGAAGTTTTAGCCACAGCAATCAGAGAAGAAAATGAAATAAAAGGAATCCAAATCAGAAAAGAAGTAAAGCTGTCACTGTTTGCAGATGACATGATACTATACATAGAGAATCCTAAAGATTCCACCAGAAAATTACTAGAGCTAATCAATGAATTTGGTAAAGTAGCAGGATACAAAATTAATGCACAGAAATCTCTTGCATTCCTATACAGTAATGATGAAAAATCTGAAAGGAAAATTAAGGAAACACTCCCATGTACCATTGCAACAAAAAGAATGAAATATCTCGGGATAAACCTACCTATGGAGACAAAAGACCTGTATGCAGAAAACTATAAGACACTGATGAAAGAAATTAAAGAGGATACAAACAGATGGAGTGATATACCATGTTCTTGGATTGGAAGAATCAACATTGTGAAAATGACTCTACTACCCAAAGCAATCTACAAATTCAATGCAATCTCTATCAAACTACCAATCGCATTTTTCACAGAACTAGAACAAAATATTTCACAATTTGTACAGAGACACAAAAGACCCCGAATTGCCAAAGCAATCTTGAGAAAGAAAACCGGAGCTGGAGGAATCAGGCTCCCTGACTTCAGAGTATGCTACATAGCTATGGTAACCAAGACAGTATGGTACTGGCACAAAAACAGACATATAGATCAATGGAATAGGATACAAAGCCCAGAGATAAACCCATGCACATATGGTCACCTTAGTTTTGATAAAGGAGGCAGGAATATACAATGGAGAAAAGACAGCCTCTTCAATAAGTGGTGCTGGGAAAACTGGACAGCTACATGTAAAAGACTGAAATTAGAACACTTCCTAACACCATACAGAAAAATAAACTCAAAAAGGATTAAAGCCTAAATGTAAGGCCAGACACTAAAACTCTGAGAGGAAAACATAGGCAGAACACTCTATGACATAAATCACAGCAAGATCCTTTTTGACCCACCTCCTACAGTAAGAAAATAAAAACAATAATAAACAAATGGTACTTAATGAAACTTAAAAGCTTTTGCACAGCAAAGGAAAACATAAACAAGATGAAAAGACAATCCTCAGAATGGGATGAAATATTTGCAAATGAAGCAACTGACAAAGGATTTATGTCCAAAATTTACAAGCAGCTCATGCAGGTCAATATCAAAAAAACAAAAAACCGAATCCAAAAATTGGCACAAGACCTAAGTATACATTTCTCCAAAGAAGATATACAGATTGTCAACAAACACATGAAAGGATGCTCAACATCACTAATCATTATATAAATGCAAATCAAAACTACAATGAGGTATCACCTCACACTGGTTAGAATGGCCATCCTCATAAAATCTACAAACAATAAATGCTGGAGAGGGTGTGGAGAAAAGAGAACCCTCTTGCACTGTTGGTGGGAATGTAAATTGATACAGCCACTATGGAGATCAGTATGGAGGTTCCCTAAAACACTTAAAATAAAACTACCATATGAACCAGCAATCCCACTACTGGGCATATACCCTGAGAAAACCATAATTCAAAAAGAGTCATGTACCACAATGTTCATTGCAGCTCTATTTACAATAACCAGGACACGGAAACAACCTAAATGTCCATTGCCAGATGAATGGATAAAGAAGATGTGGCACATATATACAATGGAATATTACTCAGCCATAAAAAGAAACAAAATTGAGTTATTTGTAGTGAGGTGGATGAGCCTAGAGTCTGTCATACAGAGTGAAGTAAGTCAGAAAGAGAAAAACAAATACTGTATTCTAACACATATATATATATGGAATCTAAAGAAGAAAAAATCGTTCTGAAGATCCTAGGGGCAGGACAAGAATAAAGACGCAGACGTAGAGAATACACTTGAGGACATGGGGAGGGGGAAGGGTAAGCTGGGACAAAGTGAGAGAGTGGCATGGACATATATACACTACCAATTATAAAATAGACAGCTAGTGGGAAGCGACAGCATAACACAGGGAGATCAGCTCAGTGCTTTGTGTCCACATAGAGGGGTGGGATTCAGAGGGTGGGAGGGAGATGCAAGAGGGAGGGATATGGGGATATATGTATACGTATAGCTTATTCACTTTGTTATACAGCAGAAACTAACACACCATTGTAAACAATTATATTCCAATAAAGATGTTAAAATAAAAAAGAATTTTGTTTATGGTAATTTCATGTAAATAAATGATCAAACCTAATGACAATCTATGCTCCTATGTGTTTACTGTATATATTATTTTTCGTGAGGCAATTTTAAAATTCTTGTCTTGCATTATATATATAAGAAACGTGTAATCATTATGGTTATCAGTTGAAAACACATCCATCAGTAACAACTAGAAATTATTTGTTCACTGAATAGTAGCAGCTATTAAATAAAAAATGAAACAACAAGCACAAAAAGGCTAAGGATATTAAAAAGACTCTGGATGGGTAAAGATGCTTTTATTCATTAGAAATTGAGATGTGAAAATAGCAACCTAAGAGGAAGACTTGGATAATATCCTTAAGGTTGAACACAATATAAGTTTAAAGCTTATATTATATATAAGCTTATATATAAGAGCAAGTTTTCATTTGCTCCTCATGCAGCTATGAGTAAAAACTTAAGAAAAAAATGGTGGAAAAAACCAAAAGAGATTTTATATATATATATATATGTTTACTCACAGACCATTAGTCCTTATTTATCTTTTGAAATGTGAAAATAGAAGGGTTTCTGGAAGATCAGCATATACTTTCAGTATTTTGAGCTAATAAACGTCTGAAAACCAAGTCATTTTCAATATCTACAAGAAATACAGTGAGTAATATTTTCCTTGCATATCAGTTGTAGTGTATTTACATCTTTAACATTGCCCAAAAGATAAATGAACCTAAGTTCATTAAAAAGTAGCTTATATAAAGATAACAATATTTTAAACTTGTGGCCAATCACTATTCTAGTTTTATACATTTAAAGGAACTCCATTAGCAAGATAGTAACTTATTAAACAAATGGACCTTGAATATAAACAGTAGTTTTGACTAATTTTATAGAAAAACCTACATCTAATAACAGAAAAAAAAAATAATCCTTTTAGAACATTCTTTGAGCAATTAGCTTTATCATTCAACATTGTTTAAAACAATCCCTGGTCTTTACAAATTTATGCAAAATACATTCTATGTACATCTGACTTAAAAATAACCATTTTTAGAAAGAATATTTAAGAAGATATAAAGGGTTACTATGGTTATTAGCTAAAGAAAGATAATTTGCCCCCTCCCTATTTTACTTTGCTGTTTCCGCAATCTGTGGGAATTAGAGTCTAAACTAATTGAATAAGTGAATATAAATAACAATGAATCAAACCCAGTATCAACCCCAGGATAGACAGGAAGGGCACACCAAGAGATGATGCAAGGTATCATCAATTCCCTTTCCTTGAAAAACAGTTTTAAAAGGATAGAGTCCAGTTGATGCAAATGAACAGCAAATATATCACCCTTGCAGTTGTTTCCTCCTTCTCTAGACATTGACAATTACCTTTTCTGCAACAATGTATTATTGTTGTTTTATTACTTGAAGTACTTCTTAAACTTCCCACTTTTTCTCCTTTTCTGTAAATTGTAATAGTGTATCATCTCTGTATTACTTTAATGATCTATTGAATCAACATTTGTCCATATCAATCAATCTATTCAATGATACTTGAGTACTTTAAGTAAAATCATATCTCCATGATATCCTCTTCAAAAATCTACAATGGTCATTTTCTAGCCTATCGAATCTTGACTTCTGTGTAGGAACCTCAAATTTAAAAAAATTTCCTTTGACTTATTTGGACCCATTTTCCAATGATTGTATTTTTATTCACAGCAAAAGATATAATTGTTTTTTAAAGAGTTTTTTTTTAACTAAAATTATTATTATTTTGCGGTACGCAGGCCTCTCACCGCTGTGGCCTCTCCTGTTGTGGAGCACAGGCTCTGGACGCGCAGGCTCAGCGACCATGGCTCACGGGCCCAGCTGCTCCGTGGCATGTGGGATCTTCCCGGACCGGGGCACAAACCCGTGTCCCCTGCATCGGCAGGCGGACTCTCAACCACTGCGCCATCAGGTAAGCCCAATTATTTTTATTTTTTAATGTATCACAGGAGCATTAACTGAAAGCTTTATTGCTGTCCTGAATATATATGTAGACATCAGATGCTTAAGGATAATGCTTTAGGCCTTTTTGAAATTTCTATGAGAACAGGTATAAACTAAGCATAGAAGGTTAAGATAACAGTTAATAAAATAAAATTTTGTCATAAGTATTGGTATTAATTACAATTTGGAAAATGTCCCTACTTGTCCTGACACTGTATCTGTGATCTGTTATTGCTAACACTTTAAAGAATGGATTCACTGGATTAAATGTGATAGATTTTTTTTAAACTGAGGGCCACAGCAAGCATTAATCAGATTTGATGTATCGAAGTATGGAAAGTAGTAATAGTGTTTAAAATTTTTTGATGATGGCCTGTCAATTTATTGCCACTGCAAAAAGATCACTAAAGTGATATGAGAGACAGGAAATGTTAGAATCTTACGGATGATATACTCATTAATAAAATGTGATCTATTGAACATTGCAGGGTCATGATATGAGAGAAAAATATTGGTAGATCTATCAAGGAAGACAACAAGGTTTTAGTCATGAGCAATTAAGTAGGGCCTTGTAAATTATTCGGCAGTGCAGAAGTGACAGTAAGAGATTGAGGAACACCTAGACGTTAAAATTGACTAGCTCATAGGATATCCAAGAGCAGAAGGTCAACAAGCAAGGAGACAACTAGGTTTGCCAAACATTACTAATGTGAGATACAAATTTGAAAAAAAAATCATTTGAAGTCAAGTCACAAGTTATAAAGAAGGGTGCAATTCATAATTATGTGCATGGGAAAATTTCCAGGATTTTGTATAATGTGATTAAAGGAGGTTAAAGAATAGTTCAGTATTATTCTGTTGACATAAAGCCAGAGTCCAAACCTAAATTACCTGTATTTATATTATGCTAGATATTAAAGAAGAAAAAGTATGGAATTGTTAGCTATCATTTACTCTGGGGTAATTTTTAAATGAAATAACTTTTTTAAATTTAAAAATATGGAAAGGGTAAAGAGATCATTCACTTTTAATTCAGTATGCTTCTTTATTTTCTTGAAAAATAAAAGGATATAATTTACTTCAGCAAAAATTATTTATTTGAAAGAGGAAGACATAAAAAGTTTTAATTAAGTATAATACAAGTTTGAGAAATAGGTAAATGTATTATGAAGGCAAAGGAGAAAAATACTGAGGTAACTTACAGAAACAGCAAGAATTATAGTATAACCTTAGTCCATCTGGACTTATGAGATAGTTTTAAGTTTCATTAAGCTTTTATTGGAAGTATGACAACTGTCCCAGTCTATTTTCAGAAGCTTGTCTGTCCAGTTGCTCATGAATTTTATCAGGGCAAAAGAGCAGATAGTGTTCAAAATGACCAAAAGCTATTATTATTTTGTAGAAGATTGTAAATACCAAAAGTGACAACTTTCTGCCATGTTTATTGAACTAAACTTTATCTTCTTCCAATAGAATGCAATGCATTGTACCTCATTTACACATATTTATGTATTTATTCAAATATTTCTAATTTTTCTTATGATGCTTTCCCCCCAACCACCTTCACAATTATTTACTTTCTCATGCTCACCCCACAATCCATAATAATAATTTTGATCATGAATTTGATCAATACCAAAGTCCATAGAACTGATAATATCTTGTAATCTAAGCATGACAGAAATATTTCTGTACCATCAAAAAGAAATAGTGGCTTTGTTCTGATGGCTAAGCAAAAATTTAGAATTTATTTTTAATGTAGGTCCAAAACTGAGTTTGATTTTTGAAAAATTATTGAATATTAATAGTTCAGTTTTTTCACATTTAAAATCAAAACAATTTTTTTTGTGCTCAAATGACTTTAACTGGTGATGAACTTGAAAAAGCAAAGAAGAATTTTCTGATAAGAAGATGATAGATAACTTGGTTTTAGAGAAAAACTTCATGGCCATGTGAAATAATAGTTTCTTCATTTTCTGACATTATTATTGCTTTATGTAATTTTTTAACAATAAAAAATGCTGCTTTGATTTTGACATTTTGAAATAGTTTAACAAAGTTTACTAAGCTTTAATACTTAGTCCTTTGTCAAGATATAGTACATACAAATTTAACAAAATTTTTCAGTTTGAAAACCATGCAGAAATAAAAAGCCATTTCTAGAATAGGAAAACATTTCACTTTGTATGATGAATGTAATACTATGATTTGGGGCTCAACTTGGATTCTATGATAGGAAACATAACTACATTAGCAATACTAGTTACTGCTTAACCAGTAAAACAAAAGGAAACACTACAATATTATAACATTCTACAAGCATTATATAAAATTCTGGTACTCATTTGTGACATTTTAGTAGACATCCTAATATTCTGTTATTTTAATAGCTCACAGCCTGTGTCCTATTACTGACTTCTATGAACAGTGTGAGACAACTGGTTTTTTGCAACGCAGTTGTAGATCAAAGTGGTTTATCATATAAATTGCTATCCATAGGAGTAGATAATTCTGATGAGATTTACTTCACTTACTTTTAAGAAATAAAAAAGTATCCCTAGATTCACAGAGCATAATTAAAATACTAATTGAAATACTGTGCTATATGTGTTCTGCATGTCATCTCATTTTTCAGAGTTCTGCCAGTATTTTACACATACCTTGCAAGCATATAATAATAGCAAGCAATGACTTTGTGATCTTTTTATCCAATGTTGTAGGCCAAATGTTTGGAATTTACCCTCTTTCTATTATAAAAGTAATTAAAAGTAAGTGAATGTAGAGTTTGTTTATTATGAAAATTGGTAAAGGCATTAGCAAAAATTTGACAGAGATATTAGAATCCATAATGAAGCTTTTCTATGTGGTTTTATAGGTAGAATCAACTGTACCTAAATATTAACTCTTTCTTTCTGGCAACTTTCACTGTTTTAATCTTAAAATACGCACAGTAGTTTCTGATTGTGTGAATTAATTCAAATTGACATTAACCGAAGATTAGCTTAGACAGTGAAATAATCAAATTTTTATAATTTTTGTTTTTAAACTTTAGTTTTCTGTCAGAAGAAAATGAAGAAAATAAATCTAAGATATAATGTTTGTAAAGAAACTTAACCCAGTCCAAATTGGTAAACTATTTTAAAGCATATACAATTAATATATACTGCTAGCCCTTTTTAGAGTTGTAGTCAGTAATGTAACTTTAGATTCCACTTATCATAATAAGTTGCAATTTTATACTATAAATCAAAGAAGAATATTCTGTCTGTTGCACCAAGAAAATAACAGATTTATTTGGCTAGTAAAAGAATCTCCTGAATTTGCTATCAACCAAATATATGATATTTTATTATAAATGTTATGAAATTAAAGGGAACAGAAAATTATTAGTCCAATAAATAAGGATATGGTTTATCCTTATTTAAAGTTTTTACCTCATTCAGGACATGACATTATATATTACAAAATGTGTATTTGGTTTTCAGGTTTGTGTTGAGGATTAAACAAAAAACTGCACAGAATATAAAGTACATAAGTACTTATGTGGATAAAACATGTCCTTACTCATATTTCTACATTTTCTTTTTCTTTGTTTACTTGTTTTATTTTGTTTTCCTACTATGAAAATGGTCATACATTTGTATTCTCTAAATTGATGTTAGCACACATCTTTTTCCCCCTAAAAGTTTTCCCCACAAAATAGAATATGTTTTTCATTAGACCAATTGTGGATTAGTAGTTTTCAGAAGAATTACATGAATTTTAATGTGCATATATTTTTCTTTGTAATTTATAAATGAACTTTTCACATTCATCAACTTTCCATATTCACCTAACATAAACCATGTTACCAGTTTTCAGTATTTTAATCTTCTGATATAGTATTAAAATATAGAAGATACAAGCAGTAAATCTTAATGTTTTATTTTCAAAATATGTTCCACTTTTGCATTTGAATTTATTCTCAGTCTACTTAAAAGCAAATGTTAAAGCTCACAAGAGGATAGCTGTTATTTTCAGCTCCTCCTCAAACTATCCTTGCAGCCGATTGAAAACCAGGATGGAGGAAATTAACTGAATTTGATATAGTTCAGCTGAAGCTGAATTTTCCTTTATCTAATCTTAAGGGGATCAATAGCAGCAAATTCTTTTCCCTTAAACTTACGGACTTAAAACAACTTTGAAAAGCTAATAAGTGACTAGGCAAAATGGGTTTTAATCAATAACCATGAAAGAAAATGTACCAAAATGACTCTCTATAGTTAATATTTGAATAAATAATATATTCAAGACATTTTTATTAAAATATTTTGTTAAACTTCTCATTTTAAGATCAGATGAAAGATATGCCTCTTGAAGGACTTTTACTTCGATGAACAATCTTATACTTCCACATTTACATAACATTGAAAATAAAATACATTAAATACATGGGGCACTAATTTTTATTAAAGAAACAACAAGAATCAAAATATTTCTTTAAAATGTGACCAATCTAATTTAAAATAAGATAAATGGAAATTCAATCTATCTATGCAGTAAGCAGAATAATGCCCCTTGCCTCACAGATATCCATATTCTAATCTTCAGAATCTGAATATATTGTTTCATGACAAAGGGGAATTAAGGTTGCAGATAGAATTAAGCTTACTACTCAGCTGACTTTAAGATAGGCAGATTACCCAGGATTATCCAGATGGATCAAATTTAGTTGCAAGAGTATTTAAAGGTAGAAAAGAGAGGCAGGAGAGTGAGTCAAAAGAAGATGTGAGTGTTGAAGAAGGGCACGCAGAGATGTAACTGTTGTTACTCAAGATGGAGGAAGGGGACCATGCATTAAGGACTGTGGGCATCATCTCAAAGCTGGAAAGGACAAAGAAACAGATTATGCCCTAGAGACTCCAGAAAGGAATGTAACTCTTCTGACACCCTGATCTTCTTTTAGCCCAGTGAGACCCAGGCTGGACAGCTGAACTACAGAACTGTAAGTTGTTTTTCATTGTTTTTAAGCCACTCAGTTTTTGGAAGTTTGTTAAAACATCAATAGAAAACTAATGCAATACATCATACTTTTCGTATCAGAGCAAAAGGGCAAAATACACACACAGCATATGGGTTTACAAGGTATGTATGTATGTGTGTGTGTGTGTGTGTGTGTGTGTGAAGTTGACTTTAGTTGAGTCAATTTTACAATACTATTCCAAATTTCAAATATGCCTTTTGTCTTTATAATCCCATTTCTGGAAGCTTATTCTAAAGTTGTATTTACATGTATGGAAAATATGTGCACAAAAATGTTGATTTAAGACAATTTTTTAACTTAAAAATTTGAAATAATGAAATACAAATCAATAAATAATCGCTTCCTATGCCTCTGTGTTTGTGTGGGTGTTGCTTTCATAGACTGTAATAGCTATAGCTTCAAAGAAAGACATCTTGGCAGATGGACACAACTGAGAGTTAATTACTTTCAAGAATAAATTTTTGCAAATTTGAATATTGTACCATGTGCATAAACAACTTATTAGAAATGGGTTGGTGAATTTAAAACTGAATGATATCATCTCATAAACTTCAGGGCTAATGGATGGTGATTTTTTAAAAAGGTTATAGAGGTTTGGGTGAGAGTTGGAAAATCTAGTCTTCTAATTCTGGCCTACATTTTGTTGGGGTTAAAGAGTTTTTGCTGACATCCTCACAGATTTTTCTTGAATCATGATAGATGAAATTGCAACAGTTTTCTTTGTCATAAAGTTAAGCAAAAAAACATAAAATGAGTAAACAGCAAATAGAAGACTTTGTAGAACAGCAGATAACAATCTTGTTTGAAACATAAATAAGTCACTGGTACTTGAGCCCTTCAATAGGTAAGGTTTCAGGTGTATCAAGGTAAGCAATTAGACTAAAGATGCCCTTCTATAAAGGGCTTGTGCTGAGAATGAAGTGATTCTTCTCACCTGGGACTTGCAAAGGAGCTGATCATATGTGTAGCTCACTTTGAAGTGTGCTGTAGGTATGATGAGAAAAACCATCCATTTGTAATTGCTACTTTTAAAGGCAGGTGGGAGGAATGGGAACTCTCCCAAAAATCAGTTACACTTTTAAGAGAGCTTCGTTGGACTACTCCTATAGCATTTCCTCCAGTGGAAAAAGTTGTAACAAATAACCTCAGATAATTCCTAAAGTCAGCAATCCAAAGAGTGTTTATCAGGTTGAAAACTTGAAAGAGTTCTTTCAGTCTTGGTTCCAAATCCCCTAGGAAAAGAATATGGTGATGGCCATATGGGCCTCCTAGGAAATGTTTATCATGTGTTGCATAAGAACACTATGGGTCATAGGTCTGCTGCTATACATAGATTGGAGAGGTACCACTGGGTCAAGACAAAATACAGTGGCTGGGCACTTGGTGGGATAGAGCTCAGACGAGCAGCTGTATTTTCTCTAAAATGAAAATGAGTCTAAGATTGAGAAGCTCAAGAAACAGAAAAAATAACCACAACATGGAGTAGGGTGCATGATGGTAAATCCTCTCATACAGATCATAACTGTCTTAATTTTAGTTCTTACTTGATTTTATATGAATTTTTGCATAAAACTAATCAATGTACCCAACAAGATAATAGAATAAAGATATTGAATTAGATGAATTATGAAAAGTAACAGTTTAAAGAAATAACTATTTTAATTTTAAATACAGTATAAAGTGCTTATATAGTATGAAGTCCTTAGAATCAGTTAGAAATGTTTGGACAATGCATAAACATCCTATATATTTCAAATTAACAACGATTGAAATTCATTAATACAAATATATCTAGTAAGTCAAAGTGCTTTTGTAGCTCTTAAAATTTTTGCCATGGTTACAAAAGATATGATTGCATATTGCTCTGAAAAATAAATAGAATAGCACAACAAACAAAATCAATGTAAAATTATATATATATATATATATATTTATATGATCTTGTATGTAAGCTTGATTCTGGAAAAACTTTTTTCTGAAAACTAAAGAGGACATTTTTTTAAAGCCATAAACTTTTCACATAAAGAGAGTTAGGAGAGCTGAACTCCTTCCTCATCTATGCAGCCTCGGTGCTTTCAAAAAAGCAATTTTATGTGTGTCACAAGGTCAACTGTGGACTCTAAAGTAGTAAATCCACATATTTCCAGCATAGTTTCATGGCAGAATTACATGCTTTCATAGGAGAAAAAGCAATGAAAAGGAGAAATAGCATCTGCTCAGCTTTAGGCCTGATTAGGGAAATTAGTTCCATCAACATATGTAAATGCCGATTACTTACCTAACAGAATCTTAGAGCAGTAAGGAAGCATAAATGTTAGCTGGTACAAACTTGTCTCGGTAGTCTGGGCTTGGATACTATTCTCCTAAGTGGTTTACTCAAAATCAACGAACTACAGACAAAACTGAAACTTGAATACATGTTTTGTTATTTCTTAATGGACTAAGCATCTCTAATATTTGCCTGCTCGGTACCAACTTGTTTGAGGAACTGTCCCTATTCTACACGTGTTTCTGATTTTCTACCAATCACAGAACCTCAGATGCAAACAATGGTCTTAGGACTTAAGTTTTCACTTGGGGCATTTTTCTTTAGGGAAATTTTCTCAGTAGTGATTTATTGGGACAGTAGTCTATTTGAACTTAATTGTGTTATGCAGCGTCTTGAAGAAACTTCTCATGAGTCACAGCTATTGAAAACTGAGTCGACATCTTTGCCTTTTTTTCTTGGTTTTGGGGTGAAATCTGAGTATAATCATTAAGGTTAAAATCAGGTATAGATTTTTCATAAATGCCTTTTGTCAGGTTGAGGAAACTCTTTATTCCTGTTTTGCCTAGTGCTCTTTATCATTATTAGATGTTGACTTTTGCTAAAAACTTTTTTCTGCACATTTTGAGATAATCATATGGTTTTCAAGAATTTTTGTGTGTGTTCATGGAGGATATTTGTCTATAGTTTGTCAGGTTTTGGTATCAGGATAATTCTGATCTTACAGAAGTATTAGAAAATGTTTGCTTTATTAGATTTCCTGAAAAAGTTTATTTGAATTTACTTCTCTAAATGTTTTGTAGAATGCATGGTGATTCTTCACTGCATGGTTCACTTTCCAATTTCTTTAAGTGTCAGCCCCCTAGCTTTTTTAATTGTCCTCAGTGGAAAAAGTAGTCTGAGTTAGCTGGTCATCTGTTACAAAAGCATAAAAGAACTTGGTAGTGGCTCTTCTTTCTTGGTTGGAGATGCTGATGAAAGAAGTCAAATTGAAATTGACTCATCTCAGTACCTATAAAGGGAAGCAGAAATGCACAATATCCTCTTAGCTTTACCCCTAAAATGTGTCTAATTACCTGGATAAGTCAAGTGAAGGAGAAATATTCAAAATACTAAAGCGCTGATTAATGATTACTAAAAATACATAATATCACAGACATTTTAATCTATCAGTCACGGTAAAGACATGTAAGACAGGCGATTATATAAATCGTGTCCTCTCTTTGCCCTTGGTTTTTCTAATGTAACCCTGAATTTATCTCATGCTTTTTTCTTCATACTTGCAACACTTCTGTTCTATATACTGTTGCTACACAACATATTATGGTGCTGTAAAACATTTTATTATACTCATGGATTTTTTAAGGTCATCTATTGCATATAGCACATAGGAATGTCTTCTCTTAGATATACAATGTTTGGAGCTTCAACTGGAAATAATCAATAGGCAACTTATTTTGCTCATCTCAAGATACTGAAAACCTGCCCTTGTGGAACTTGGGCTCCAATTTGTCCCAGATCATTTGGGGAAAATATGTATTGAAGAGTCATAGGCAGTTCAAGGCCATGAAGAGTCATGGCCTTTGTGATCAGGCAATGATTTTCAAAAGGCTAATCCAGTGATGCACTTAATTAAAAGCTTCAGTTTAAATGGCACTTTAATTTTAGGTTTTCAAGTTTTATATCATTGATCCATTGCCTTCCCCTTTAGAGGAGAGAAGTGCATTACCCTATAAACTCCATTATACAGTGTTGTGAACAAGGAGTATCACTGATGGACCACTGGTTTTTGTCATCTCACCATTGCTAGGAAGGTGTTGAAACAACTATTCCAAAAGTAATCTGAATATATTTAATGTGGTCTTGAAGACTGAATGCTAAAACTCTTCAGCTAAAAGTCTTAAAGAAACTTAACTGCTTACGCAGGGAATATTTTGTGATTACAGAGCCTTTGATAATCTACCAGGAGTTTATGTTGCTTAATGCATTTTGATAAAGCATAACTTTATTAAGGTTTGTTAGTGTGATTTTCTTTTTAGTAAGTATATGTCTTAGTCAATCCAAAATTTTCTCCAAGCAAATACCATTATAGTCATATTCAGTGACAAATATCCGTGTTTGTCTTTTCTGCATTTTGAAACAGAATAATTTTATGATAAATATCTTCAGTTAATGGATACTTCATTACTTCTACACATTGTAAATGCAAGTCTTGATAGGTTTCTATACTTTGACAGGCAAATTTCATTCTTAGCATAGCTCAAGTTACTATTAAAATATAAATCTATAATATATATCTAGATACTTTTCAGAGAACATAACTTCAAATTTTCTATGTTATGCTTCTCAAAATGTCAAGATACAGAAGTCTACATAACCCTTCCTTAGAGATGTTGAAGAAACCATATAATTTCCATTTGGAGATGATTCACAGTGCAGCTACTGAGAAAAGTCATATCCTTTATTGACTCTTTTGACTATGACTAATAGAGTAAGAAGAAATTTGATGAAAGGGACCTATAAATTTGATTACCTAAAATAGAAGAGTATTTCAGTTTGCATCTTTAAACATTTGTAGGAGTTGTTCAAAATTTCAGTCATTTTTCAGTTTTTTGCATTATATTTATCTTATAAGCCCCTCTATATTAGAAAATTTAGTTGGCTATAATTTGAAAGACAGTAAAATAGAGTTAAATCCTTTAAGTTAATACATTAAAAGTCATACCTTGACACATAGTATATGCTTCGAGAAGCAATACTTGGACTACCCAAGCCTTTGCTCAAGATTTCCAAAATTATAGTAACAAGTACTTAAAAAGTAGTATTTGGACATGCCTTCCCTATTATGCAATTAATCTCCTCTTTGACAAGAGACCTCTCAGGGATCATTCATAGATTTAACCATTAAGCCCAAAGAAGCCTACTGAGGACCATCACTTTTTAGTTGGTCATCCTGCTTCGTAACAACAGCTCTGTCATGTGGCCAGAATGAAATATGATTTTAGGTATGGGTTAGACAGGAGGGAGAAAGGAGTATGAATGTCTTGCAATGAAGTTTAGCCTAATGAACTTTAGTAAAAATGGGGGCTTTACATATGTTTCCTTGCTCAGTGGAGCTTTTGCTCACAGCTTTTGGCTGTGAGCTCACAACATATTTCCAAAATTATTATTGTGATGTTGTTATTCTTTGTGAATATTGATAGTCCTGAATTTCCTAGAGTCAGGGAGTAGGGGATATGAGTAAAGGCAAGACTCAGGTATTCATGGCTCCCTAAAAATATTAATTATGTAAAACTTTTTAATATTTTATTTTTAGATTATTTATATTTTTATATGAGTATCTAGATTAGTGTCTTTTTTTCCACTTCGTAAAAGGTGTAGTGAAGTGAAAACTGAATAGATTCTCTCAACTTCTAATTTTTCAGGCCAGATGAACTAGAGTTTATATCTAACTAGTACTATTATCCAGGAGAAAAAAAGGATCCAGAAACATAAAGTATGAAAGGAGAGGTAAGAGATGTGGAGTTATACATCCCCCAAATCCAAAATTCCCTAACATGTTGAATAGAAAAGCTTATGAAGAATATACCCAAGCTGTTGCCAATTGTTACCTCTTAAGAGGAAACTTAAATTAAGGGTTGGTGATTAAGGGTTTATGGCAGTGTTTGGTTTTGTTTTTCATCTTTTGCTGTTAGAATACCTTTACAGTGAAAATATGTGTATTCCTCCTGAGTTTAAAAAATGTAAAATATGAAATATAAATGTCTAGGAAAATAACAGCAATCATAACTATGAAAAGGATCAGGACATTTTACATTCTTTAATTTTATACCCTTTTGTGTTTAATTTCTTTTTACAGCTAGAATGTGTTCATGCATGTTTGCAGCACTTAATTTTTAATTCTTTTCCACTTGACATTGACAACTCAAGTTTCTTTCCTTCCATCTCTTCCTGTTTTTTTCTGTTTCCTTTCTGTTTACCTGTTTGTTAGCCTAGTCCTCCACTGTTACCCATCTCATGGATTAATAATGCCAGTTGATGCTTAGATGTGAGTTATATCTTAAGAGTATGGTAGAAAACAGTGGAGTAAGCTATTAACCTGTAAAATTGTGTTCGACACATCAGCCTTATGGAAGGTATCCATGTCATTCTTGAATTGGCTTATATTCTTGTTCCCAGAAAATTGCCTGTGAAAGATTTATATTCATCAGACCGCCTTATAGCTTAATGAGGAAATGTTGGCAGGTGTTAACATAAACATAGTTTAGAATACACAATATAAAAAGTTTGCTTATAGATATTACATAGGCCTCAAATTTTCCACATTTTTTGCTAAGATGTTTCTAGCATTTAGGACATTAGTTTAGCAGAAATAAACATAGCAGCTTAATGTGCATTTATACATTGGGAGATGACAAGTCAGCAGTGCAACTTTCCACTTTTCTCAGGCACAATTAGGAATTCTCACATCTAAAAACATATCTGAGGAACTATTATAAATGGAAGAAAAGTCCATCTTTCTTAATAATTAACAATTTAACAAGAATGGTTTTTTGTATTTACCCTGTGAAAATACATTCTGAATGCAAATAGAATCGTAGATTTTGCTAGTGTTTGAAAATAACTCTGCACAAATGAGCTCATCAAGAGACCATTCTTCTTATTCAGATTTCAGCTAAACTGTCAACACTTTAGAGAATTCTTTTTTTTTTTTTTTTAGAGAATTCTTCAAGAGACTAGGTAAAACATCTCTCTCTTCTCCCTCCCCAACCAAGATACTATTTATCACATTATCCCCTAAATCCTTAAAAACTCTAACCACTATTCCATTATCTCCTTAAAATAATACTTAAGCACCATAATAGTAAACAAAAATAAACAACCTCTTTGTTTATTCCTGCATCTCCATTATCTATAATGATATCTAATATCAAGTAGCTACCCTATAAATATTTTTGAATGAATACATTTTAATTATTGAATAAATACCAGCAAATGAGTAACAAATCTAATATTATTCTACTGGTGTACCGTGCCTTCACCTTGTCTAGATTATATTTGCTCAAAAAGAGAAGGGTAGGATTTCTTCCTATGCCAATGGAGATGATCCATGTTACGACTATTGCTGCGAATTTTCTCAGCCATATGGTTGGCAAATTCTGGTTTCCATAAGCTTGCAAGTGCTGCTGGTCTGTGTCTTTCTAAAATTATGCTCATCCGGCTCCCTGCCTGGTCTATAGCAGTTGTTCAGGAAGGAAATTTCTGCATCCAGTTAACCCACACTGATAAAACATAGACAACAGGTAAAAAATTTTCGGTATCTCAAGTAGCCACTGTTTATTTCAAGCAACTAACTTTTAAACTTCTAAACTCTCTATTACAAACACATTTTCTATTCTGATAATTATTAGCCACAACATACATTTCTTTATATGCCACACTGAGCAAGAATGTTGGGCCAAGAAATTTTCTAAATATTTTCTTACTGAGATACTTCTCATGAAGATCACATAGTAAATAAATAGTATGATAAATAGACATAGGTATGCATGAAAATATAGAAACAGAGGTAGACAGCATACTAATTTTTAAGAAGCATAAATTAAAAGAGTAGGGCTCAAAAACAGTATTCATACAAAAAGGAACAGAAATTGAAACATAACAGTGGATAACACATGGGCTGGCTGTGCTGTAGGTTTGAAATAGGCAGTGGCAGCTGAAAGTTCTGTTCCTGATAAATGGAACTAGAAATGCTGCACATGATATGGGAAACTAACTCTAATCTTACTGCTTGAACCCTATGTCCAATCAAGGTGTATATCAATGAGTGAAAAACTACAGTTGATTTGACTTCAATTAAATTTTTAAAATTTTAAGATAATTATAGATTCAGCTACAGTTCTAAGAAATAATAGAGAACACATATATTCTTTCCCCCAACGAGAATATCTTGCAAAATTGTAGTGTAATATTACAACCAGCATATTGGCATTAACATAATTAGAATACAAAATATATCTATGACTCCAAGGATCCCTTATGTTGTTCTTTTACAGCCACATCAGGCAAGCACTAAGCTGCTCTCTATCTCTACAATTTTGTCAGTTCAACAGATTAAAAAAAAATAATATGCTATCGAATATTTTAGGATTTACTTTTTCACACAGTATAATTCTCTGGAGAGTCATCTTATTTTTTGTGCATAACAATAATCTATTCCTTTTTATTGCTGAAAAGTATGTAAGGGATGGATGTACCAGTTTGGTTAACCATTCATTCATTCATTGGAAGGCATCTGTGTGGTTTGCAGTTTGGGGACATAAATAAAGCTGCAAAAAAAAAAAAAAAAAAACTTGGGTACAGGTTTAATTACTAAAGTAATTCTTCATTTCTTGGGGATAAGTGCCAAGGAGTGCATTGATTGTTTCTGGAATCTAGACAATAAATGACCCTAAAACTCAGTCAAAATCTTTTCGAGAGGGGATCTACCATTTTACCTTCCCACCAGCAGTATAGAATGATCTGTTTTTTCCACACCCTTGGTAGCACTTGGTGTTTACACTTTTTAAATTTTTAAAAAAATTTTAGCCATTCAGTTAGGTATATACTGCTATCTCATTGTGGTATTTTAAATTGCATTTCCCTAATGACTATGATGTTGAAGATCTTTTCATGTACTTATTTGTCATCTATATCCTCTTCAGTCAAAAGTCTCTTCATATATTTTGCCCATTTTTAATTGGAGTTCTTGTTCTTTTATTAAGTTTTATTGATACATTATTCACATAGTCTAGATACTAGTCTTTGTCAAATACATAGTTTGAAATGTTTTCTCCCATTTTGTAGCTGTTTTTTTTTTTTCAATTCATCAGTTTTTCCTTTTATATCTTGCACTTTGGTGCCAAATCTAAGACCTTTTTGCCTAGCCCTAGATCTCAAATATTTCCCATTTTTGCATGAAAATGAAGTAGTCTTATGTTTTACATCTTGGTCCATGAACAATTTTGTGTAACTTTTGTAAGGTGAGACTTAGGTTATGGTTCTTTTTTTTTTTTAACCTGTGGAGGTACAATTCCTCCAGCACCTTTTACTTTTGAGACTATCTTTCGTCTGTTGAATTGCTTTTATGTAGTTGGGCATATTTGTTTCAGTGTCTCTCTAGGCTTTTTATTTAATTCCACTGGTCTACATCTACCTCTCCATCAATTTCACACAATCTTGATTATTATGAACATATGTCTTCAATTTGCATAGATTTGTATGAGCTATTCTAGTGCTGTTTGCTATTCCATATAATTTTGGAATAATCTTGTCTATGTCTGTAAAAATAAAATTTTGATTTTGAGAGCAGTTACTCTAAAACTTTATTACATTGGAGAAAATTGACAATTTTAAAATTAAGTTTTCCCATCCATGAAAATAGTGTGCCTTTTAATTTAGATCTTTGGACTTATCAGTGTCATGATTTTTCAGCATACAATTCCTGTACATGTTTTTATATTCACACCAAAGTATTTCATAAGCATATGCAATAATAATGTATTTAATTTTGGTGTACTTGTGGTTATTGCTAGTGTTTCAAAATAATTTTTTTGTATATCATGTATTCTGTGATCTGAATGGAATTGCTAATTAGTTACGAATGTATATTCCTTGATTTTCTATGTAGACAATCATGTCATCTGAAAATAGGGCCAGGTTAATTTTTTCTTTTCTAATCTATGTGCCTTTTATCTCCCCTATTATGCTTCATTATACTCTCTAGAACTTCCAGCAGTATGTTGAATAAGAGGGCTGAGAGTGGACATCTTTGTTAATATGTTGGGTTATACTGATTTTCAAATATTGTACCAGTCTTGCATTTCTAGTATAAACCACACTTGATCATGGTGTAGAATCCTTTTTATATATTGCTGAATTTTACTTGATAATATCTTGCTAAGGACTTTTGTGCCTAATTGATTGTGGATATAAGCCTGCATTGTTCCTTTTTGTTCTGTCTTTGATTTGGAATTGAGAAAATAGGGTCCAACAGTAAATTGGAAGTGTTTTCTCCTTCTATTTTCTACAAGGTAATATAGAGAATTGATGCTAATTCACTGAACATTTGGTAGAATTCTTCAGTGAAATTATGTGGGTTTGGGAATTTATTTGTGGGAGCTTTTAAATTATGAATTCAAATTCTTTAGTTAAAGGCTAATCACATTATCTGATTTTTATCAGATAATGTATTAAATATGTCCTGGTAATATGTTCTGTATTAAATATGTTCTGTATTAAATATGTTCTGTATTAAATATGTTCTGGTAATTTTATATTTTTCCAGGAAGTGGTTCATTGCATTTAAGTTATCAGATTTAGGTGTGTAAAATTGTTGATAATATTCCCTATTATACTTTTGCTGTTTATATTTCAGACCTGATATTGGTAATTTGTGTCTTTGTCAGTCTTGGTAGCAGTTTATCAATTTCGTTGTTATTTCTGAGGACCAATTTTTTGCTTTGTTGAGTTTTCTAAATCTGTGTTCTCTTTTAAATTCCATTTATTTCTGCTACTTTATTTTCTTCCTTTTATGTTCTATATTTATTTTGGTCTTTTTAATCTAGATTGTTGATGTGGAACTTGAGAATAATATTGTAAGACCTTTCTCCTAGTCTAATATATCCTTTTACATATGACCAATTGCAAAAGATGCAATAAAATAGCAGAAAAAACACAAAATTCATGTGAGAAATCATATTATGGTAGATATAACAATCCCTTATAGAAATTTAAGTGAACAAAATACGTGTAAATGAATAAGATTATCTTAAAAGATTTTTAAAATATGCTGTTTACAAAAAACATACCTTTAAATATAAGAATGTAGAACATTGAAAATAAAATATAGAAAACATGTATCATGTAAAATTAATCAAGATAAAATTGATTAAAAATATATAGACATTGTCCTTGATATGATGTGATTATAGTGATACTTTACCTCAATGGTTTACCTACCAAAAAAAGATAAATAACTTCATTCTAATCATGAGGAAAACATCATACATATTCAAATGGAGGAAACCTACAAAATCATTACACAGTACACCCCAAAATTGTCAAGATCATCAAAAACAATGAAAGCCTGAGAAACTATCAGTCAAGAGGGAACTAAGGAGATAAAATGGCTAAATGTAATTTAATTCCTGGATGGGATCATGAAATAAAAAGGATACTAGGTAAAACTAAGGAAACCTAAATAAAATATGGAAATTACTTAATAATAGGTCAATATTGGTTCATAAGTTATAATAAAACTACCATACTAATTAGTGTAAGATGCTAATAATAGGGGGACCTTAGTGTAGAATTTATGGGCACTCTAAAGATATATACAACATGGTTAACAGGTATATCCTTATTAACAACGATAAAACATGATTGTAACGTTGAAAAACTACTTTTTTAAAAAAGTGTACAGGAGACATATCATTATAGTGTGTCTTAACAGACTCCCCCCAAAATAATTATGAATATAGTTTGAGATCACAGTGGAATATAACTAGAAATGTTCAAATTCCTAAAAATTTGGAAAGTGAATATTGTACAAAAAGATATCCTTTATATGAAAGAAATTACAATGTAAATTAGAAAATATTTTAACTGAAGGTATATTAATATGCCATAAAACTTTGTAGAATTCAACTTAAGATATGCTTATAGTGCAATTTACAGCCTCAAATGTGTATATTTGAAAGGAAAAAGGCTGATTATCAATGATCTAATTAAAGAAAAATATAGAGGAAATAATGAAAATAAGAATGATAAGAAATTAGTGAAATAGAAAACAAATGAACAATAAGGAAATTAGCAAGCCAAAAGTTGATTTTTGGAAATATGTTGAATGATGGAGGGATAGAGAGAAAACAGATTACCAACATCAGTGATTTATAACAATGTAGCTTATTTGGTGTCAATTTAGCTTTTCAATTTTAGCTTTTAGGAATAATTCTGTTCCTACACACTTCTGCCCACTCATTTATGCTGATGTTGTCATAAATTGCATCTTTAATTTTAATGAATGTTTCTTTTAAATCATGTAGGAAATACAAAGTAGAGTTACAAACCAAAAATGCAATAATACTTGGTTTTATCTTTGCCTATGTATTTACCTTTACTAGTACATTTATTTCTTTATGCAGCTTTGAGTTTTTGTCTAGTGTCTCTTCATTTTAACCCCAAGAACGCCCTTTAATATTTATAGTAGGGAAAGTCCAATGTTAACAAACAAAAGCAAAGGGAGTTTATCTGGGAATGTCTTATTTTATCCCTCATTTTGAAGGATCTGCCACAAATAGAAATCTTCACTGGCAATTTTTTTCATTCTTAGTACTTTCAAGATGCTCTTTGTCTTTGACCTTTAGCAATTTGCCGATATCGTTCTTTGGTGTGGATCTTTTTGTGTTTTCATCCTACATGGAGTTTTTTGAATAGCTGATTTGTGTCGATTCATGCCTGCCATCAAACTTTGGACTCTTGGGCCATTTCTACAAATACTCTCTCAGTTTCTTTCTCTCAGTCTTATCCTTCTGGGACTCTCATCATGTATGTTGGTCCTCTTGGTCATTTTCCAAGGATCCCTTAGGCTCTGTTCTCTGTTCACTTTTTCCTTTTTTTTTTTTTCTCTTTCTGTTCTACAGACTAGATAATATCAATTGTCCTATATTCAAGTTTACTGATTCTTTCTCATGCCTATTTAAATCTACAGTTGAACTCTTTAGTGAAATTTTCATTTCAATTATTGTACTTTTTAACTCCAGAATTTCCATATGGTTCCTTTTCATAATTTTTATCTCTTGATATTCTCATTTTGTACAAAAATTATTTTCCTGGTTTCCTTTAGTTAGTTCTCAATGGTTTCCTTTAGCTCTTGAGAATATTTAAAATAGTTGATGTACATTTTTTGCCTGGTAAGTTCAATGTCTAAACTAACCTCTGGGTTAGTTTTTGTAAAACTTGTTCCCTTTTTTTAAAAGGGGGGTGTACTGCTATGATTCTTTGAATTTGTTTTTTGTTGTTGAAAAATGGACATTTTCATATTACAGATTTTTGCCATTCTAACTAATAAGTTAACAAGATCTATAGAGACTACAGTTGAAGTAATTTAACTAGAAATATACAACTAAAGAATCACATTTAACAAATGGTGCAATTTATAATAACATCAATACATTTAAATGCCTAGGAATAAAGCTAACAAATGATATGCATGCTCTCTGTCCCAAACTATAAAACAGTATCATAACTCTCACCACTGTTATTCAACATCATTTTGGAAGTTTTAGCCACAGAAATCAGAGAAGAAAAAGAAATAAAAGGAATCCAAATTGGAAAAGAAGAAGGAAAGCTGTCACTGTTTGCAGATGACATGATACGAGACATAGAGAATCCTAAAGATGCTACCAGAAAACTTCTAGAGCTAATCAATGAATTTGGTAAAGTAGCAGGATACAAAATGCACAGAAATCTCTTGCATTCCTATACACTAATGGTGAAAAATCTGAAAGAGAAATTAAGGAAACACTCCCATTTACCACTGCAACAGAAAGAATAAAATATCTAGGAAAAAACCTACCTAAGGAGACAAAAGACCTGTATGTAGAAAATTATAAGACACTGATGAAAGAAATTAAAGATGATACCAACAGATGGAGAGATATTCCATGTTCTTAGATTGGAAGAATCAACATTGTGAAAATGACTATACTACCCAAAGCAATCTACCAATTCAGTGCAATCCTTATCAAACTACCAATGGCATTTTTCACAGAACTAGAACAAAAAATTTCCCAATTTGTATGGAAACACAGAAGAGCCCAAATAGCCAAAGCAATCTTGAGAAAGAAAACCAGAGCTGGAGGAATCAGGCTGCCAGACTTCAGACTATACTACAAAGCTACATTAATCAAGACAGTATGGTACTGGCACAAAAACAGATATTATAGACCAATGGAACAGGATAGAAAACCCAGAGATAAACCCACACACATATGGTCACCTCATTTTTGATAAAGGAGGCAAGAATATACAATGGAGAAAAGACAGCCTCTTCAATAAGTGGTGCTGGGAAAACTGGACAGCTACATGTAAAAGAATGAAATTAGAACACTCCCTAACACCATACACAAAAATAAACTCAAAATGGATTAAAGACCTAAATATAAGGCCAGAAACTATCAAATTCTTAGAGGAAAACATAGGCAGAACACTCTATGACATAAATCACAGCAAGATCCTTTTTGACCCACCCCCTAGAGAAATGGAAATAAAAACAAAAATAAACAAATGGGACCTAATGAAACTTCAAAGCTTTTGCACAGCAAAGGAAACTATAAACAAGACAAAAAGACAACCCTCAGAATGGGAGAACATATTTTCAAAGAAGCAACTGACAAAGGATTAATCTCCATAACATATAAGCAGCCCATGCAGCTCAATAACAAAAAAACAAAAAACCCAGTCAAAAAATGGCCAGAAGACTTAAATAGACATTTCTCCAAAGAAGATGTACAGATTGTCAACAAACACACGAAAGGATGCTCAACATCATTAATCATTAGAGAAACAGAAATCAAAAGTACAATGAGGTATCACCTCACACTGGTCAGAATGACCATGATCAAAAAATCTAGAAACAATAAATGCTGGAGAGGGTGTGGGGAAAAGGGAACACTCTTGCACTTTTGGTGGGAATGTAAGTTGATACAGTCACTATGGAGAACAGTATGGAGTTTCCTTACAAAACTAAAAATAGAACTACCATACGACCCAGCAATCCCACTACTGGGCGTATACCCTGAGAATACCATAATTCAAAAAGTCATGTACCACAATGTTCATTGCAGCTCTGTTTACAATAGACAGGACATGGAAGCAACCTAAGCGTCCATCAACAGATTAATGGATAAAGAAGATGTGGCACATACATACAGTGGAATATTACTCAGCCATTAAAATAAATGAAATTGAGTTATCTGTAGTGAGGTGGATGGACCTAGAGATTGTCATACAGAGTGAAGTAAGTCAGAAAGAGAAAAACAAATACTGTATGCTAACACATATATATGGAATCTAAAAAAAGGAAAAAAAATGGTTCTGAAGAACCTAGGGGCAGGACAGGAATAAATATGCAGACATAGATAATGGACTTGAGGACACGGGGAGGGGGAAGGGTAAGCTGGGACGGAGCGGGAGTGTGACATGGACATACATACACTACCAAATGTAAAATAGATAGCTAATGGGAAGGAGCCACTTAGCACAGGGAGATCAGCTGGGTGCTCTGTGACCACCTAGAGGGTTGGGATAGGGAGGGTGGGAGGGAGATGCAAGAGGGAGGAGATATGGGGATATATGTATATGTATATCTTATTCACTTTGTTATAAAGCCGAAACTAACACACCATTGTAAAGCAATTATACTCCAATAAAGATGTTAAAGAAATGAATAAATCAGTATCATAGAATTTTTTTAAATAAATGAGTAGACGACTACACCATTTTCTTACATTCAAGTTAATCCCAATCACAACCAAGTATTTTGTTTGTTTGCTTAAAAGAAACAAAATAACACCACTTCAAATTTGACAAAAAAGGATCTGAATATTCATATATCTTCTATATGATAAAACTAATTAATTCTCAAAATCTCCACAAAGAAATCTAGGAATAACGTTTCCTGGGTTTGACCATTTGGTTTTATCCTTATCAATCCTCATTAAAGGAATGTTAACTATAAAAACTATAAAATAATTAAAACTTAATTATAAAATAAGACTGTGATATTAACACAATAGAAAATCAGTGAAAACAGAACAGTGTCCAATAACAAACCCATACATGCATACAAACTCACAAATTATAACCAAGGTGACATTGCAGTACTGTAGCAATAGGATGGCTTTTTCAAAAAATGGTGTTTAATGGATTATATATTCAGGTGAGAAAATGTAACCCTTGAGCTCTACATTTTTCATACTGTGTTCTGAAAAGAGAAAGTTTTTATATTTATGATATTAAAGTGTCAGTGTTAAAGTTTGCTTGTCTGAGTAGCTGAAAAAGAAAGGGAAAACTTTTATGCTTTATCTTAGTGTTTTTCTGTACCTATTATCCAATTGGGACTAAAGAACAATCACAGGAGGAATAAATACAGTAAGACCCCTACATACAAATGAGTTCCATTCTGAGAGTGATTTCATAAGTCCAACAAAGTTAGCCTAGGTACCCAACTAACACAATCGGCTATATAGTACTGTACTGTATTAAGTTTGTAATTCTCTTCACACAAATAATACATAAAAAACAAGCAAATACAAAAAAGAAAAAACTTTAATTTTACAGTACAGTACCTTGAAAAGTACAGTAGTACAGTACAACAGCTGGCACACAGGGGCTGGCATCAAGTGAACAGGCAAGAAGAGTTACTGACTGGAGGAGGGAGAGGAGGTGGGAGATGGTAGAGCTGAAGGATCGTCAGCAGTAGGAGACAGAGGGCAATCTGCAATTTCACTCACCCCTAACGCTGATGGCGCAGGTTCTGATTCCTTGCTAGATTCAATTCTGTCTACCCTCTTGAAAAAAATGATCCAGTGATGTCTGGGTACCAGCTACATCACCGCTGCTTTTATGCTTGCTTCCAGACATCCTGGGCTTGAAATAAAGATACTGCACTACTGTGCTCTATACAGTACTGAACGGTAAAGTACACAAAAGTACAGCCATTTATAGAGGATGCACACACATTACGATGTACGCCAGGCATGTGAACTAATGTGATTGGACATGCAAATTCACGTTTGCATCTTTTAAAGTTGCAACTTGAAGGTTTGTATGTAGGGGAGTTACTGTAGATGACTAAATGGGTCAATAGTCAAAACTGTAGCATTAAGTTAATGTTGTCTTTACAAAATGAGCTTCATGCACTGAGTTCCAAAAGAATGCATGTAGAAATATATTCGCACTCTGGTGGCATCTTATATATGAATCAGATTTAACAACTTATTTAACTTTCAAAACTGTTAAGATGAACTTTGTAATAGTACTTTCAACAATAGCTGTAAAAACAAAGAACTTCAAAAAGTACCAGTCATTCTCTGCCCAATATACCATTTAATTTTAGCTGTGCATATTCAGAATTAAACAGTGAATACTAAAAGAAGGGGTCATCTTGATTCCTGTGCTTTTCATAGTTCACTCTTTCCTCTAGGTTCCATTTGTGGTACATTCCACTGTCTTCCTAATGTGGTTCAAAATGATATAAAAAAGAAGCTACTGCTTCAGGAAGAATCTAGAGGAGGAATAGTCTATGTCATCTAATTGCGTTATTTGGTGTGGACTTACTTGTCCATAGGCTTTTCGTTTAAGTTGGTTTTGAAATGTGTGAAAAAATATTGAAGATGAAAATCTCTTTCTCATGACCTAACTTGATTTCCAACTATCACTTCTTCAAAATAGAGCATATAAAAAGATTCTACTAATATCTCTTCTATTTAATTATGGTAAATTTTCTTAAGGAACAGAATGTATGATTTAGTCCTCTCCGTTTTAATGAAAATATATCAAATGTCTAATTGATCTAGCAGAAATATGTTGGTGCTTTTTAGGTATTGATAACACTCTCTCCTGGCTCAATGCTGAAGCACACTTTAAAATGTTTCTGCTGTTTAGTCGTCGACAGGGGGATTATTTTGGGAGGGAAGAAGGAGGAGAATAAACTCTATAAATCTGTACTCACTTGGATGAATAGTAACAATAATGAAACAGGCAATATATTTTAGTGCAGTTATTTAACCTTAGGTTGTAATATTGATTACTGTTTTTCTTTTAACAATGCCACATATGTACATGCAACATATTTGCCAACAAATTTGTGAAAATTAATTTCTTACAAATAAACGCTTTAAAGTTTTGATGGACAAAATATTAAAATTTGAAGATAAGTTTTGCGTTTGTATCATCAATATGATTTTATACTTTATTGTCAGAGAAATTTGGAAATTTTATCCTTGCCCATTTCAGTCACAGAAAATCATGTTCTAATTTTAAAATTTACTAAAATAATTTTCAATTTTAATTTAGTCATGTTATTCAGTGAAAAAGAATATCACTTAATTCAGGCCTATAGAGTTAATAAATTTCATGAGTCATTTATATTTTATGAAGCAGTCCAAGGCTATGCATGGCAATCTGTGGAAACAGAGTTAGCATATCATCTGGATTTAATGTTGAAGGGACTTTATTTCCTTTCTTTTGAAATACCTGCTGTTTGACAAGCTTTGAGGAATGTAATCATTATACACATTATGTAGCTATCTATTTCCATTGCCATAGGTGTGATGTGAAAATCTAAATAACTGAATAAAACTTTCAAGGCCGCACTAAACGTTAATATATTGCTAGTAGAGGAGGAGGAGGGGTACTTGAGCTTAGATCAGAGTGATACGTGATCTACCAGTAAGTGTGAGTTTCCCCAAACACTATTTTTTATGAATAAAAATATGTATAAACTGATACTTAGAAAAGGTGAGTAAACTAACATCCAGTCAGAGGGTAATGATCACCCTGATCCTGGATAGGTAACTTAAACTGTGGTCCAAATAAAGTTCAAGCAAAGCTTCGAGGAATGTTTCCTTTAATTTACCCAGGAAAAATCTGCTTGTCAAGCATCAATTATTCTTTTATTTTTTAATGTTTTTAAATATAAATAACGGATAATATGTCTTTTAATCCTTGCTTTGATGGCAAAAAATATGTGTACACATTTCATCTTTCCAGAATTAAGGCAATGTTGAGGTTAGCTACTCATGTTTTTCTTTATTACACTCCTTTATGAGTAGCAGCCTGCATTATTGCTTATGGAGCTAATGATCTCTAAGTCATTTGGAGGAATTTTAAAACACAGAATGAAGCCCATTAGAGCTCAGTAGCTGTTCATTTTACACAACAATATAAGTACTGATGTTCCTAAGTGCGTAGACTATCTATATAGCATAACATAGAAGACATCAAACTAGAGGCACAAATGCATAATTATACTACCTAATTATATTTTTCTCTCTTCCTGAATTTAGAGTTTCTGTAGTCCCTTTAAGGTATATAATGAGTGTAACTGAGTTATTAGAAAGATAAAATAATATAGTATCTTGATAAGACTCTTTTTCCTTTCCTTTTGTTTTTATAGTGATTAAACTGTGGATAGAAAACCCTTTAAGAATAGTCTGTTAAATGAATGATTTTTATGTTGGGGTTTTGTGATAGATAATTACACTTTTCCTTTTTAAACACTGCCACAGTAAAGGAATTTTCATTTTAGGCATGTTTGATAATCAATGAACTATTAATTGCACCACTTCATATTTTTTCTCCAGTGCCACTTGGCTTGTTATACACTAAATCAGTAACTTATTGACATCAACATGTTTCACTTCTCATTTCAAAGTAGATTTTAAATGAATTATTTTTCTTTATTCTATTCCTTGAGATGAATAAATTAGTAGGTGAATTTTTTTTTTCTTACATTTGCTTTTACGTTAAAATCCTGTTCTTGAATTCAGCATATTGGGAAAATGTATGTCTCAGTTATATTAAGCCTCAAAATAACAAATATCATCAATCCTATTCTAAAGCATTCATGTTTAATTTAGTGTATATTAAATTCTTTCAGACCTTTTATATTGGCTATCTGAGTTATGCTTTCCAGAATTTATATTTAAAATCTTTTATTTGAAATGTTAAATTTAGCACCTGTAAAATATAATATAAGGAGGCATTTGGGTAAAGCACTAGAAATCATTGCTATTTATTTAACCCTCTCTTCTAAATAATAAACATCAGGTGCTTGGTGAAATGTGTTTTTTAGATGTTCTGAGGTTTATACCCCTTTGTTCAATGTCAGTGAAAGACATTTATTTTCAGGTTTTGCAGAACAGTTTATGGTGCCAGTAAAACTACATATGCTGAACAATGAAATCATTTTTTGGTGCTTGATGGGAGTATAGTATCCGTTGACATCTGAATTCTACTTGTATTATCAAAGTATCTAATAGACAATCAAACACATCTTGATAAAATCAGTTTTTAGTCAACCGATCTTCTTAAAGATGAAAAGGACATCTCTGACAATGATAATGCATATTGTATCAACTCCTATGTTTTTACCAAAAATGTTAGCTTAAGATCTACTTAGAAGCTGTAAACTTCTGAAATGTAACAAATAAATTAGGAAGCAGAATTACCTAATGACTATTGAGGTTTAACCCATACACTAATTTAATGAGGGAAGCAAGAAGGTATACATATTTTGTAACATTTTTTTCTATGGTTTTAGAACTATGGGGAATGAGTGAAGCACATAGATAATGGAACTTGTATGTATGTGAACTTTTCATGGTACGTGATATCATTGATTTATGATTTTTATATTTTTCTTTTCTACATTTACATCAAATCGAATTTTTTGAATTTTAAAATGTAATGTATTTTTAAAGTAAAATGTTTTATAATATTAGTTATAGGCTTACATTTTACATTCGATTTGTAATTTTCTAATTGGAAATCAATAGAAATAGAAATATTTTCTCAGGAATTTGGGATCTAAATGTGAGTAATACATATGTATTATTACTAATTTGGCATATTTGATTGAGTCAAGAATAATTAACAATAATTAACAAAGGTAACTGACTACTGATCTTTATAGCTATCTGTATTTCATTAAATCTAAGATTACATCTGTTATAAAATTCATCATCATCTTAGGTGTCACCAAAGAAGAAAAAACTAGAGTAAAACTGCTGATCAAACTAGAGTATGATGATTTCTTACCACATCAATGGTAAGGTCAATCTACATTTCAGAGAAAAACAAATGTGGAAAAATAGGCATCTTTGAATCAAAGAAATTAACTGAAAACAAGAGATTTTCTAAATTTTATGAAGAAATTATAGGCTTGCTGTTTTTATCTGGGGGAAAAGTCATATATTTTTATCATGTCTCTGACATAAAAGGAAAAGTAAAGGTCACTAGAATGCTCAGAGATACCCTGCTTTTTCATTTTCCCTTGGATCTTTTATTGTTTTTGTGTGTTCAATCTCCATTCATTTTACCTGTATCTCTGATTTTCACCTGTCTATGTAATACATGTATATATCTTTAGAACTCTCCTCTAAAATATAAAGACCAGTTATAATGTTCTATCTTCTTTCCTTCTCAGAAATTAAGTATTTTACACTTAATCATTTGTTCCTTCTGATACCTTTTTCTCCTTTGAATTTTTTGACAGCATTTTTCTTTACCTCCCTGATTCTCCCTTTAGAGTCATCTAGCCAATAATTTTGTTTTTTGTTTTTTTTCCCTCTTAATTGCTTTATTTGCTCTCATCACTTCAACAATAGTCTGCACTGGAAATGCCTAAATCTGCATTTCATTCCCAGACCCTATTTCCTCATTTTTCAAAATCTCTGTTCAGATACCCAGATATCTTATATTTAATACAAGGGAAAAATGCATATTTTCCCTCCTTTGGAGCTTGTCCAGTGTTTCAAGGTGGAAATCTTGGAATGATGTTCAATTCATTCTTCTGCATCACCACTTACATTCATTTGTAGTGGATTCTATTTCATAATTATTTAAAACCTATCGCTTCCTCTAAATCCCTAATATAACTTATTAGTATTCAAATCCTGTCGTTCCTCCACCTAGACCTGTATAAACAAAACAACAAAAAAGTTACTATTTCTTCATCAGAGAGTTCTTTTTACCTATGCTAGATTTCAGGTATCTTCTGCATTTTCCATCTTTCTCTCTCTTCCTCCAGTTCATTCTCAAGAATTTGTTGTGATATCTTCCACATCACTGAGCTCCTGCTCTGCCTCTTCTGCTTTTAAACCCATTCATTTAATTTTTACTTCAATATTTTAGGATTTTATATATTCAGTTTCTAGAGTTAATAGAAATTGTGTCTGTCCGGTGTTTTGGCTGGCTCTAGGTTTTAGAGTCTAGTTTCCTCCTGTGCTTGTTTTTGACCATTTGCTGAACATAATATTTGAAATATAATATGTTTATATAGATACTTTGAAGAATGCAGTAAAGTTATTTCCATTCAAAGGGGATTTATATTTGCTTCTGTGAGGCATCTGGTACCTTTTTCAATTAAAGATCACATTAAGTCATTTTCAAGATTTGAATTTTTTGGTATTACCTAGGGAATTTGAACTGGGTTATGATTTTGCATGGGCCAGGTTTACCCTGAAGTTGCTATATTTGACCTTGTGTGTTTGAGGGAAAAGTCTTATCTTTTATTCATCCCTTTGAATGTAAGCTGAGCTTTGATATTTTTTTGTTCTAGAACTCCTTCAAAATAAGTTTGTAATATGTGGAGAAGAGAAATACTCTTATGGCGAGAATGGTTCTCATGCCTGTCTGCATCTGGATTCTTGTTTCACTAAATATTAGGACTTGACAGATTTTTCATGCTTCTGTGATTTAAAAAAAGACAAAAACACACTTTATCATTGTGTAGTATATTCAGCAGGAAGAGTAACACAAGTAATCTAGCCCACCAGAAACAGGAAACTGCTCATACTGTTACAGTACTCTGTTTCTATATTGATACTCTTTCTAGAACATAAATTGTTTAAGAATAAAATGCTTTGTCCTTTTTCATGCTTGCTTATCCCACTGAACCCAGATGAATGCTTCTAATAAGGTAGTAGACAAAGTATCTCTATACCTCATTTAATGAACTTTGTAATAAAATACCACATGGTCATTAGATTTGTTATGACATATACTACATGCTGTATTGGATATAATACTTAACCTAAGTCTCAGCTTATTCATCTATAAAATGGTATAACAGTGACAATCTATACTAAAATGAGACCGTGCAAGTAGTTAGTATTACTAAGAGTAAAGCACACAGATAAATGCTTTACCTGCATTATCAAATTTAATTAGACAGAGCCCTTAGTGTAGGTATAATTATGTTCCCCATTATAGACCTTAGGAAATCGAGTCTGAATGTAATTTGCTTGCCCAAGGTGCCGCAGCTTGTAAGTAGCAGAACATGGAACAACAACCCAGATATGCCTCATTCTACAGTCAATACTTTGAGCTGGACTCAGTATGTAATAGAAGGTCTTATTTATATTTGTATGAATGTATTATTTAATAGTTATTTTTATTACTGAAATTTTTTTCATGCATCTGCTGTGCATTGGAAAATAATTCACAACACACATTTAGACTTGACTAAATAGTTTTAGTCCAAAATATTTTACCTTTTCTATGAAGAAAATCAGGTAACAAGATCATTCCTGACTTTATTCTCCACTTTCACGTCCTCATTTCTAATATATATCCCCTTATTCTTTGGATTTAACAGTGTTTCATGTTATTTCCTCTTGTTTCTTTGCAGTCATTCCCTGGTGATCTCATTTACTAAGTGCGTTCCTTAGCAGTTTTCATATTCCTAAAATTGAAAAGAAATTACAATGCATATTTTAGACCTATTTGTATATAAATCATAGCAATTGTCAATTTATTTTCTAAGCTTTCCACCCTAAATAAACTTTCTCTATTATGGAATAACCACCAGATAATGAATATCATTAAAGTAAATAAGGATGATTCATAAATGTGAATGACTAATATGAGAAATTATCTAAAAGAACATGTCATGTCTATCTGCTCTAGGGAGAAAAAAAGTCAATTACATTATTTAAGGACATCATTAACCATAAGAAGAATCTGAATCTAGATTGCCATATAATGTAACAAATTTGTGTTTACAGAGCTATTTAAAAGTAACATTTTCTAACTGAAAATTTCATTTTTTTCAAAATAGCTTCTACATAGATGAAGAAACTAAATCATTTCAGTAACTGACTGTAACTGACTGTGTTTGCATAGATGATTATTTTACCCAAACCTAGTAAAATCACATTATTTAATATATTTAGTAAATAATACATTCAGAAAAGCATTGAGGTAGAAGTGAGATATACCAGCCTAGTAATGGGAAAATTAAAAGAAGGAATTAAATTTCACATTGCAAGAAAGATGTACAGTAGTAGAAGCATTGCAGAAACCCTGGATAGCCTCATTTGTCATAAGCAGAAGTGACAAAAGGGACCAAAATTTAAATGGCATCTCAAAATACTGTTTGCAAAACTGTCTCAGTCTTGTATATCTCCCTGCTTCCCCATATCACATTCACAGATCAGTTGTTTACCACCAATTTGAAGCTGGAGAATTAGTCCTGAAAGAAGACTGCACTTGGTTAGGTGAGTCCGAGGCTTCCCGAAAAAGACTTTGCAACAGAGTAGAGCGTTCTTTTATTGGTATTGCTAATGGTAGTTGAGAGTGGAGTTGACATAACTTCATGATTGTTCTGCTTAAGCACACAGAGAAAGCTGCCAGTAGATATATCCACCCCTCAAAAAAGTAGACCTTTCAGTATCTTTATACGTTAGAGAGGAAATTAAGTAACATTAAACTGCTTTGATTCAAAACATCAAGCAAAACAATCAAGGATCTCAAGGCAAATGAGAAAAACCATCAACACTAAAAGAGGGTGCATGTATACTAATAGAACAGCTCATCATAGAGAAAACACATAATTCAGAACAGAAGAAAACTTTGAAAATCACATACTTAGTGTGTTGTGACATTCAAGAAAATAAGCATCCATAAAAGAGGCTACTATGATAATAAGTGTAATTGGGAAAAATATGCCTAAGGAAAAATTCACTAGACAGGGAGTAAGACAATAAATATCTCAGAATATAGAGAAAATAAACACTTTATAGTTATGGTGTTAAGGGCTATGAGGAATGAGGAAGATGAGATTTGATTTAAAAATCATACATATGCTATATTAATCCACATAGACCAAAGTGTATTTGATAAGCATACCAAATAGGAAGACTAGAGGAAACAAAGGAAAAGAAATAAATAACATATCTCAGACCAAAAAAAAATTCAGTTATGTTATTGTTGTGAGAGAATTATTAAACACACAACTCTGATATTTAGACATTTTTGTGAGATTTCTGGATACCAAGTTTAAATAAAAACTCAGTTTCTGTGGAGTATAAGTTTGTTAGTAATTAAGATAAGAATCAAAATTATAACATTATCAGCATCACCGACACTGGAACACAATAAACCAAAGTCTTCACATATCAGGGATATTGTCAATATCACCTATGGATACAGACATAAAATTTAGAGGTTTGGGGGTAAACAAATTAAATTAAAGGCATAGTCCAAAATTGATACGTGAAGACAACTTTAAGAAGAGTACAGAATAAGAGATGCCTTAGTAAATCTCCCTGATACCCTGATTATCCTGTGTTGAACGATGGTATCCACCTGAATTTGATATTTGCCATTTTGTATCATAATATTATTATTCTGAAAAACAAGAAGAAGGTACGACATTGAGGTTGAGAGAGTGGATACAGACAGGAATATTTAAAAAGCCTGTACTGATGACTTGGAATCTAAGGCACCTGATGATTTCTGTACTTTTTTTTCTCATTTCTGGATTAAGTAGAAGCATCTATGCATGCTGAACCACAGCTTATTCTGTTTTAGTGGCTGTTAGTGATCGCACTGGTCAAATCCATCATGTACAACAACCTAAAACAGGCTAGTTCTACTTTTTTTTATAGAAATGAAAAAAACTATTTTCTGGTAAGTCCATTCAACATAAATTCATGATTCAATATAAATTAACATCATCAACAAAATTAGCAAAAATCAGACGTTGACCTCTGCTTTTCTTCTTGATTATACAAATAACTCTTGGGGTGGGGGTAAATTTCTCATTGCTCATGTCAATATATTCAGTCCTTGAATCACTGAAGTTAACTTGGTCCACTGAAGTTTATTTATGTTTACTGCATGATCAGATTGTGGGCCCCAATCTATAACATCAAATTACTTAAATAAGAATTTTGGGAAGGTTTGTGCAATCTGCGAACGATTCTTACATATAAACTGGCAAAATGAAGTATCAAAGTGGGCTTCCATCCTGAAAAGTGCTTTACTCTGAGGTGGGGGTAAGAGGGAATAGGAATGCATGTAGAAGTTGAGTGAAGTTTTAGGTCATATACGTGAGAATATACAATGCTAACAAACTTGATTTGGGGAAGAGGTGTCACTACAATTTGATGAGACCAAGTCAGACTTCACAATGAAAAGATTTCATAGGTATGAAAGGACAGAAAACCCTCATAAATTGTCATCCATCTTGGACTTTGTCCACTTGGGCATTATAAAGATAGATAGGAAGTGTGATTTTATTTACATCAATTACAAAATAATAAATGATCTAATGATGAAAATCATCTAAAATTCAAGCTTAAACAAAAATGATAAAAATATTTTTTCTTTTCACCATTAGCACAAAAATTTTTATAATATTTTGGTACAGGTGTAACATTTTTGTAAGCCAGTAAGCCGGGCATAATTAATTTTTAATGAGTGTTAGTAAAATCTGCCGAGTGCTATAATATACTATGTGTAATAATATGTGGTAGGGAAATGGGGACACAATGAAAGCATAAAGTGACAAGGTCCTTACTCTTCAATCAGTTCTTATGACTTCTATATTCCTTAGACACCTGGTACAAAATATAAAAAACAATTATACTGTAGCTTTCTAAGTTTTGGGATCAGGAAGTATGAGTTCTTCAGCTTTGTTGTCCAAGATTGTTTTGGCTATTCAGGGTCTCTTGGAAATTCCATATGAATTTTAGATGGGTTTTTCAATGTCAGAACAAAACGTCATTGGTATTTTGATAGAGATTGCTTTTAATTTGTACTATTTGGGTAGTATTGACATCTTAACAATATTAAGTTTTCCAGTTCATGAACATGGGATATATTTCCATTTATATATGTCTTAATTTTTTTTCAGCAACGTTTTGTAGTTTTCATGGTACAAATCTTTGACTCCTTTGGTTAAGTTAATTCTTAAGTATTTTATTCTCTTTGATGTTACTGTAAATGGAATTATTTCCTTAATTTCTTTTTAAGGTTGTTCATAGTGTATAGAAATACAAAATAACTTTGACTGCTAACCTTGTATCCCACTACTTTTCTGGATTTATTATTTCTAACTTTTTTGTGGAATTTTTAGGATTTTCTACTTACAAGATCTGTGAACAGAGATAGTTCTACTACTACTTTCCAATTTGATGCCTTTTCTTCCCTGTTTTGCATAATTGTTTTGGGTAGTATATCCAGTACCATGTTCAAAAGAAATGACAAAAGCAGGCATTCTTGCCTTATTCCTAATCTTAGAGTCAGTTTTCAGTCTTTCACAGTTGAGTGTGATAGATTCAAAACAGTGTGGTACTGGCAAGAAGACAAATAAAATAGAATACAGAGACCAGAGATAAATGCTTACATATATGAATAAATGATTTTTGACAAGGGTGCCAAAATAGGTAAAAGACAGTCTTTCAACAAATAGTAATGGGAAAACTGGATATCCACATGTGAAAGAATGAAATCAGACCCTTACTTAGCACTAAAATTAAAAGATTAACTCAAAATATACCAAAGACATGAATGTATAGCTAATACTGTAAGACTCCTAAGAGAAAACAGAGATAAATCTTCATGATGGAAATTCAGAAGAATTTTAATTCTTTAATCTTGGAACATCTATAATTTAATTATATTTTCACATGTTGGCATAAACCAAGTTAATCAAAATAAATTATTGAATTGCATGGGGAAAATGAAGAATATAAGACTGTTAGAATCAGAAATTGCTATATGTTTTTCTCAGTTCATTTGGTCAAGATGTTTGTACTTAAGAGTATGCCAAAAGATATTTTTCCAACATTTTAGTATGTACATTGAAGATACAGCTGTTAGCTTGTAAATAAAACTTTGCAAAAAACTCTTTATGATATTAGAATACTAGCATCATGAAACTAATTCATACTGATTTTTTTAAATAAAGAATTAAGACCTATTTTTAAAATTTCTCTCTTTTCAATGCCTTTATTTACTAATCCACCAAAGACTTTGTTGTTTTGTCTGGTCTACCACATTCCTCTGCCCTTTATTTTCCACTCCACTGTCCTTAGGCATACTTTCCTGTTCCACTGTGCTGAACATGTCTCATATACACTTTCCCTTACAATGCATAATCTGGACTGTGTCATGTCAGGGATGGAAAAGTGCTTGAGCCATATTTAACACTTTGTTCCCTACTGACATTTAGTGAAACTTATTTTGATGATTTTTTGTGTTTTTAAGCTCTTGGATAGATTTATTAAAATGTTTTATGCAATTTAATAGAATAACTTGTTCAGATATAAAAGGAGACTTTAGAGATTGTATATTATAAACATCAATGAAATGTGAAAATTTCAAAATTATTTACTTCACTTAATGATTTCTATAGTGAATGTTATAATAAATACATTTTATACATAATATAAATTCATGATTGAAATGTAGGCTTAGAAATACCTTTATAAATCTACAAAACAAAACTGCTCATTTTATGGAAGTAAAGTTCCACATATACCCAAATCAAGGCAAATAACATGGGCAGGTGTAGAATGAGGTCTTTCTTCTAACTCATAACAGCAACCCTCATCCACTAATTTGCCAGATGAAGTACTATACAATGTAAATTCTAAATATGGTTTACCTGAGTATAAAATAATGTCTCTCATTGACCTGTTATTCACTAAAATATTTTGAATATGTTTCCTGATAAGAGCAAATATATTTTGGCTAATTACAAAAGTATATAGTAGGTCTATACGATGTTGCTACTCATTTGTTTCTTTATATAGCTGTCCAAAGATGTTCAAAATGTGTGCTAAATTCCTTCAGTATGATACCATAGAGTAACTGTTAAAATTGTGTTTGAAGTTAGAAAGATTCTCTATAATGTGATATGGAGAATACTTGAATGACAATATATTTATTTGGTTCCTCTCTCCCATGCCCCTCCCCATACATACACACACACAAAAGTACACTACAGTGTGGGAAGGAAATTGAGAGACAGAGGAGAAAGAAATTGAACTTATTGCTGGTACCAAGATTTTGATATATCAAAATACTCTACATTTATTTGACATGTTCTGATTGTCACAATTAAAGTGCCAAATGCCTAATCATAGACACGTAGCTCACCCTAAACATTTATACAACATTAAAGTTAAGTCCACTTTAGACCTAGCTTTGTGGCTAATTTTTAATATGACTATGAGCATGTAATATTGATATATGTCCATTTCCTTAAGTGTAAGAACAACATTTTCCCTTATTTTCTTTCTAAATTCATTCAACTTGTTTCTTTTTTAAAAAATATGTTATGGCAGGGATTCTGTGGCTGCTATCAACCTCAAAACATCACTATCAATTAGTGATATGTGCTTGGCTGTTAGAAGAGGTGAGATATATATGATGTTTTGTTAATTCCAACTAGATAGATATTCATCTTAATTCTTATTTATTTTTAAACATAAAACATTCAAAAACAAAACTATTACTAGATCTAAACTGCATTTGGGGAGCCCATATTCATTAATGGATTTAATTCATTTATTGCTCACTCATTCAATAAATATTATGTTTCTAATTCTAGGGCTTGTTATTTCCACTACTACTCTTATAATTTTTGTAGGTCTGTCATGGTTCCCCCAATTTCAAATACGTAAAACACTCAAGATCTTAATCATACTTTAAAATAATAAATTCCTTTACCCTTCCTACAGACATGAAGCAGAATTTATTTTTGCCAGCTTAATTGTCATAGTTAGCAAGAAATAAGGGCTCAAAGACAGAAGAGTAAGTAATAAGAAATGCTTACATCATTTTGTGCCCAAATATTTTAAGTGTAAGTTAAAAGAAATTGTGCTCCTAACACGTTGTTTATTCCTTATCACTGACTCTGAGTTTGATAACATTCCTTTTATCTTTTTGTCTCCTTCTGGGTTTTTTACTTCAATTTAACATACTTAGAAATTATCTTGTCTTGCAAACTACTTTGTGCTCTTGAAAGGTTTTGAAAAGCTTAGTGGTTTCCTATTGTTCTTAATTGCTTGAAATGCAGGAAAATGAGTAAAAAAATCTTATTTCCCTTTGAGATGATTCCCTTTCCATTTAGAGATCTTTGCAGAAATTGTGCCATTTTTCTGCCTATTTATATGATTGTATTTATTATCATCTAATGTTCAAGTGACTGCTTAGACAATGATAAACTAATAGACTATAATCCAAGAATAAAACTACCTGGTTTTCTTCAGAACAAAATGAATATGCATATATATATATATATATATGTATATATATATATATATATATTACAATAGACAGATATATAAATACATGCATCATATAAAACAATACACATAAATATATACATATATAGTATCAAAATCAGAATTATTAGTGTATTTTTCAAAGATTCTTTTCACAATGCAGTGGCCTTTGCATTATTCTTTCATATAGACAACACAGTCAGCATTCCTGGCATAGACTCTCAACCCTGGTGTAGACTCTCAACCCTAGAGAACTTTGCAAAAATTTCTCTATTACTTTGAAAGAATGGAAGCTATTGGATTACAATTAAATTTAGGTAGAAATTGAAAGATGATATTTCAAGTTCTCAATATCAAACTTTAGAGCCTAAATATGATAATCAAACACTGAATTAGATTTTCTGTTAGATTGGTATATATATTAGCCGAAAATCAGGTTGACATTTTATCAGTAGCTGCTCATCTCATCAGAACTATTTTACTCTACATTGCCTATATTCATCTTGCTCTCCTTCCAAGGGAGATCACACTATAGAAAACTAATATTTATGTTAGAACTGGCAACATACTTAAGGTAAAGAAAATGCACCCTGAAGGTTAGCAAATGTTTTTGGATAAAAGAATGTTCCAAGTAGTACCTTTAGTTATCAGAGCAATGTCATATGATTGTATATTATTTAGAATTCATTGATACTAATATTCTCCTTAACAAAGATTTCTTATTGAATTTTTGTACTTCAATATTTTTCCCATTACTGTATAAATCTTTATTTGATCTATATTTATATTCCATATATCAAAATATCTGTGACAATATGAATTAGTTTATTAAGATAGAGGAAATGCATAAGATTCAGTATTCTGCAGGCATAATTTACTTAAAAATTTTCTCATTAATTTGAATTCAGTCAGTAACATGTATCAGATAAATCCACAATTATTTTTTAGATATTCATGTTAGATTTACTATATTCCCTTGTTTCTCTGCAACCCATCTCACCATATATCTTTCTTTGAGTTAATCACAAGTATTTTCTCTTTCAGATTTTAGTAGTATAGCCACATACTCAATCACCTCCTTAGGGAATTTTGTTCAACTGAAATGGCTTACTGGATCCTATATTCTTGGATAGACTCTAATGCTGAGAATCTTAATTTATTCAGACATTTTAAAATGGAAATAGCCATCATAACCTTTGAATTCACATTTTCATCAAGACTGATTTTAGTTGGTGCTTGTCTATCAAAGGCTTTTCTTTTCTCTTTTTTTGTTTTTTTGTTTTTTACAGGTTGTTGGTGACTAACAGCATGTTCTGTCTATACTGCTTGTTCCTTGATTTGTGGACCCTATTTATTCTCCAGTTGTTTGCTGATATCAAGTTTTCTGCTTCCCCTTTTTCCTCCCTTTCCTTCTCTTCCTTTTCTTTCCTTGTTCTCTTCCTCTTTCTCCTCTTCAACCCCTTTTTTTCTAATTCTTTGTTAAACACAGATGGATGTAACTTACCCATACTATTAACAGTCAACTTTCCAGGCTTTTTACCTAGGGCTGCATAATTATTAGGTATATGGCCTGTCTTAAATGTTATCCCAGGTAACATTTCACTGATAATCCTCTTTCAAAGCCCCAATCCATTTCTCTAGAGCTTGTCACCCATCCCCAAGCCACTGTCATGTATTTTAAGTTTGGGTTATGGAAACTCCTTAATGTGAGCAAGGTCAGTCAGGAAAGACTAAGCCCTGCAGCAATAACAAATAATTTCAACTTCTCAGTGGCACAGCCCAACAGCATTTTCTTTCCTACTCATGCAGCTTAGTCATTATGGGATAGCAGGGGACCTCTGCTCATTGTAGTCACTGCAGAAGACCCAGGCTGAATAAAATTCTTTCTTAACACATGCTGCCATAGACAACCACAGCAGGGTGAAGATAGTAGGGATCTATTTCACACTGGCTCTAAACTTTATGCAACAAAGTGAGACTCCCTACTTCTCACATTTTATTGACCAAGGTAAGTAAGAGCCTAACTTTGAAAAGCTCAGGGAAACATAATCCTTTTTGAATTGTTCTAATTATCTTGTTCATTTTTATACTATCAAAATTTCTCATTTGCTCTTTTTCTTTTACTAAAATACTATTGTCTGAACACATAGTAATTTAAACCCATATTTCATTGTTGCCACAAAAATAATTTTTGAAAATCTTGTATATAGTTGGTATGTAGCTCTAAATAAATATACACCAAATTTATGAAGTTTACCAATATTTATTGATCACTTATATAGTGAGAGCCCTATACTAGTACTTAGAACAACTCTGTAATAGAGGTATATCACAACTGATATGGAACAAATATTTTTAGCCATGTGGTGCTTCAATTAGTTAATAGCCATAACCATGTCCATGTAATTTTACTGCTAGTTGTAAACAGTTTCCTACTTATTAGATTATGTCTATAATCAAAAGTGGAGCCAGCTAATGGTCTTACCTCCTTTACCTAATCTTTGAAATGCATAATTGTAACTATAAATTAAAAGCATAGACGACTCTATATTTAGAAAAATACTATCTCACTATAGGACATTGAACTAAAATCTGGTAGTCTGTTACCTCTTTAAATAAAATATCTCAATGAGAGTAAATAACAGGTACTGATGATATGGAGAATATTGTTTTGCAGTATTACTAAAAAGCATTATTTTTTGTTGCCCAAACTTTACAGAACACCAACTGCCTGCAATTCTGTCCTTTAATTGCCTGAGAATTATGTGTTCTGAATGTGTGGTAGTTTATAAATATGTTCATGATAGTTTAACATATATGTAATATAATATGTATTGTGTATGAGAGAGAAAATGAATTCACTTTAGAGTCTTACTATGATTTGATTATATTTGGAAGCTATAAATTGAAACAAAAATGCTGGATTTTTGTAGTTTAGTCTATAATAACTGAATAATTCTTAAAGAACTTTGTTTTCTCAATTCTGAGCCTTACACAGAAAATCAAACTGTTCGTGGTAGTGAAAAAATACTTGTAATCAGCTGTAAAATTAGTTTGTGATATTTCTTCTTAAGGCCAGTTTCTTAGAATATAAATATCCATGCATGCACTGGCTTGGGATCAAATACTACAGCATAGTATCAAAGGTAACTAAAAAACTATGTTAAGGATATTAATCATCTAGGAATAAGTCCTACTAAAAGTTACCAGGCTCTAGTTACATAATGAAACCAAGAAATGATAATTTATTGACCCTTTTCTTCTCCCCCATTATTTCGTGATACTTGATTTGTTGTCATAGTTTTAGTAGTAATTTGTACAGTTACACAGTAAGTGGACCATGCTTTGAATTCAGCCCAATCTCATAAATATACATTGATCAGTAAACCTATATAAGGCATAGTTCTTATCTGGTTTCTGAAACTAGACTTTCGGTGTTACCCTGAGACTTGTGGTCAGGGTGAGAGACCAGGAAGTACATGCACATTTTATTAGTTGAATTTCTACCTTAGAAATGAATTACAATGGGAAAATTGCCTTTCACTACACTATTTAATGGGGTTCATCTCATACAGAGAATCTGGAAGACCACAAGTTATATGATATATCAAAGAAATAACTAACAAAACCACTTTCTGGTCTCCACATAAGTGCGTGCAAAAGAGGGTAGAATGATACTTTGAAAAATTTCCCTAAATCCTTCTTCACAATCATAATGTACAATAAAGTTAACAAAAGCAAGAACAATAATTTAAATTATGTGTTGATACCCAACTATAAAGTTTATATATTTTCTTATATTAAGATCAGGAAAGTACTATTATAGATGTTTTTATAACACTTTAAGAATTATGTCATTGTAGGGAAATTAATGAATTTTTAAAACATTGGTAAATAAAATTTATATTTGTAGTTTATATCTTATTCACTAACTTATATGCAAAAAGTCTGTCTTCACTTCATTTCGAGGTAATCATCATTGACTATAGACCTCAAAGAGGTTTTTTTCAAAATATGTATTTGATTTATGCATATACTGCCTTGTTACTTAATAAGTCAGATACATTAGATACATTATACAACAAGAACATTCTATTCATTTGTTTTAACAGGCTAACAAATTATTAAGCGTAGTATTTTAGGTGATACAGAACAAAGAGCACAGCGAAATAATTTGGTGTCTTCAAGTTTAGGAAAATTTAAATTAGTGTTTCTTGACTGATACATTTGAATTTTATAAAAATAAAAATGCAGTGATAGATTTGAAATAGGTATCAGTGACTTTGACAATAGGTGTTTTAGGACCATTCTCTATGATTAAGCTGCCATTGTTGCCTCAGATAATATGTACAAGTGTTACCAGAATTGGCTTGATGAAGACCAGACTGCAATTGAGCAATACAGTTAAAACATGATATAAAAAGGCAGAAGATAGGGGGAAGCAGCCGCATAGCACAGGGAGATCAGCTGTGTGCTTCGTGACCACCTAGAGGGGTGGGATAGGGAGTGTGGGAGGGAGGGAGATGCAAGAGGGAAGAGATATGGGGACATATGTATATGTATAACTGTTTCACTTTGTTATAAAGGAGAAACTAACACACCATTGTAAATCAATTGTGTTCCAATAAAGATGTTAAAAAAAAAAAGGCAGAAGTGTACATAACTAAAAGTACATATAGTAAGAGTAATGAAAATAACCATAACCTTACAGCATCAGAATACAAGTATTCCAAGTGAGATATTATTAAATTCCATTGGGAAACTTCCATGGTATTCATAAGGATAGATTGTGAAGCTTAAGAATTTTTTTATGTGTTAAATTTTCAAAGACAGGGAAATTTTATTAAAACTATCCTATATTTCATATTTAGAAATTGAACATGGCATTAGTAGAAGATCAAATTCTACATCAACTTCACTGCCACCTGTACACCTATACTGGTATAGAGTTTTAGGTTTAAACCTATAATGAATGGAAGGTTCTGAACCAGTTCATCAGGATACCCTTATTTAACATTAAATCAATATATTATGATCATTAGGTGTGAGAAAAAGGAGACCAATATTCAGTTTGCATATCTATCCAAGGTCTATACTTAGCTTATCTATGATTAAGGTGTATAATGTAAAGTTGTCCAATTGTTAAGAGATGAAATAAATTGGGAAAATGCACTGTGTGTAAAAAACACTACAACCAGTAAATGTGCCTGGGTTCAGATCCCAGCTCTGTTACTTAGTAGCTGTGTGACCTTGGGATAGTTAGCTAACCTCTATGCTAGAATAACCTGACCTGTAAATGGAAATAATAGCCACACCTAACTCATAAAGTAGTTAAGTGGTTAAAGTGAGTTCATATTTGTAAAGCATGTATAGCAATTTTTGATACATTGAATAGAAAGAAATCCAAAGCCAAACTTTAACATAGCATAGTAAAGTAGGTTAGAAGTTGTAGAGTTCCTAGGTACTATCCCTTGACCTGCCAGTGACAAGCTGAAGCACTTTTAATGGGTTGATACATCATCTTACAATGAGTGAAAGTGTTCTCTTGCCTTTCTTTTGCATAAAGGTGGTCAAAAAGGTTTGTAGGTTTTGCTTGCTAATTTGCTTAGGGCACCTTCTTTGGAAAAATTAAGAACCACCTGACATCCATCACCAGGGGGAACTAAGACTTTGAGACCACCTGCTACTTACTTTGACACATCAATGCCAACCTTTTGGAAAGTGTCTAAGCCATAGGGGGTAATGACCAGGTGTGCTGGCATATTTTGCCACTTCATTTCTGTGTTCAATTTGATTAAAGTGCAAGCAGACTATTTTAGAAGTTTTTAGTTTTTGCTAAATGAATTTCTTATATTAGGTTACACTGGTTTTTCTTGGAGAGAAGTTTTTTTAAAAGGGTTTGATTGGAGAACAATTTTCAGATATTCTTGCTTTTTGTTTTAATTTTAGAGCTTTGCTTTTAACTAGTAACTGACCTCCTCTCTTGGCACTCCCTCTATTATAATGCTTACCACTTAATATTTTAATTCTCTGTAATTAAATAATTACATTCAATTAAATAATTAAATTCAATTCCTTAAAGGTAAGGGCCATATTATTCTTTATATCTGTTTTGAATAGCCCCATAAACGTGGCATAGGTGGAATATACTCCTGCCAGTCTGATAGAGGACAGAAAAATTAACTACTAAACCCACCATCAAAAATCAAGTTTATTGAGGACTGCTTCTATTAACAGAGGTCTAGTCCTACAGTGATTAACGATTTAACGATAATAATGAGACCCCATATCCAAATAGAATGCCCTTAGACTGACAAGCAAGTATACTCTATGTTCCCCTATATCGAAGTTAAGAGTTAGGTATTAGGTTTTCAAAGAGAAGACTAGAAAAAACACTGTGATTTGGGGATAAACATCTTTCGAGGGTTTCTCTTCAAATAAGGCTTCTAATGAGATTTTTCTTATTTTCCATGGGTGATTGAGACCATAGGCAAATGAAATCAGACAGACCTCTGCCTTCCAAAGGAACAAAGCTACTCAGTTGAATACTGGCCCTAGTAACAAGTTCCGATAATAATCTCGCATTTTATTTCATCCTTTTGAACTTTTTTTGACCATTTCTTTGTCTTTATTTTTTATACAATTTTAAAGGTTACTTTACATTTACGGTTATTACAAAATATTGGCTGTATTCCCTGTGTTGTACAATACATTCTTGAGCCCATCTTATACCCAATAGTTTGTGACTCCCACTCCTCCCATGCCTATATTTCTCCTCTCTCCCACGCCCCACTGAAAACCATTAGTTCTCTACATCTGTGAGTCTGCTTCTTTTTTGTTATATTTACTACTTTGTTGTATTTTTTAGATTCCACATATAAATGATATCATACAGTGTTTTTGAATGTTTTGGTTCAGTTCTCTGGTTTATATTTTTTCTCTTAGCTACCTTACCCTTATTTTTTTAAATAAAAATTCTGACTAACTCATTTTCTAAATGATTGTAATTAAATGTAATGACACTAATAACAGACTATAAATCAAGATAATTTTCTGGATTTGAGAGTTGAATAATCCTACAATATGCCTACTTCATCACTAAATATTTACTGGATTCAAAGACAAGTCTCTTAACTTACTTATTCAATTACTAAAAGATATTAATTGTTGGATTCAATTAGGAGAGTGATGCCTGAATTTCTACATTAGTTCCAAGGTTCCTGTAAAGAAAGACTAGAATGTATTTTTAACATATATTTTGTGAAATTATATCTAACTTAAAATAATACCACTTAATATGCACTCCTCAATATCTGATCCAGCACTGAACTCCATTACTCTCTTTATTTGGGAGATTTTGCTGATGAACATCATTTAATCTATTGAATCCTGCTAATTCTTTTTTCACTCATCCTGAGATTTATCTTATTCACTTGTGTATATTTATATGAGCTTATATTTTCTTCTTGTCAATTTTCTGGCATTTGTATTATTTATTTTGTCTCTAAGATCTGTCCAAATTCTTAGTATAATGTCTTCAAAGAGAATAATTCATGTTTGATTTTAAAATTTTAAATGTATTAAAAGTGAAAATATTTCCATTCAGTGATGAAAATAATCACCCCAATTTTACAGTTAAGACACTAAAAGAAGTAGCAATCCTTGAAAAAATTTCAAGTATCAAAAACTTGCTGAAACCTAAGATATATATTATATATATAATGTATATAAAATATATCATGTTATCATCAGATATAGCATTTTATTAATAAGATTTCATATTTTTCATTTGTAAATTTAAATAATGTTGCTACCAAGTTTAGAGATCAGAAATCATTTAGAATTTAGTAGAGACAGCAAGCATTTCACATTGTGACATAATGCCAAATATTCATACTCCTTACATGAAGGAAAAATAAATATATAAAAAATAAATACAAAAAATGTTTTATTGAGATGATTAATTGCATGTGTTTCATGCTCCTTTCTCTCAAGTATAATTCTCAGAGGGAAATCTTATTATTCCTCACATAATAATTTTAAAATATAATAACTATAAATATATTTTGCATGATAAGCAAAGAGAATGCAAAACAGTTCACATTTCTCTCATTTGAAATCTGGAGTGGAAGATAAAGGTCTTTATTCTTAAGATCTATCCCAGTGCCTGAAACAATTGAAATCCATAAGAAATATATGTAAAATGGATTTTAAAAATAATATTTTAAGGAACTAGTTAACAAATCAGTTATGTACTCAATTCCTTAATTCAACACTAAACATATAAAAGTCAGTCTTTTGGGGGTACCTACTTCTTCTTCTCTAATCCTTTATTATAAAGAATTCAATATATATCAGTACAACTTTCCAGAGGCCAGGTAAAAATGTATATAAAATTTCTTTTTCATCCAGCAGCTAGAGTTGTGGCTGTTGCAATCAAAATGTAACATTTTTTGCTTTTTCTAGAAACCAATATGTGTAAGGACTATAACTGAATATTTTAGAGCATGTTGTTTTTTAGGTCTTACATATTTCACAAAATATATAAATTGTCAATACAAATGTCTGTACTTCTGAAGTTTTAAACTTTATAATCAGAAAACATCTTTATCTGAGGAGATTGCATTTAAAGTGGTAGAAAATTGTTTTATGATTCCCAAATGTTTTTTAACAAATATTTGGTGAGTAAAGAAGCCATCAAATAGCTCAATTAAAATAATTAGTGGATTTAATCAACGGATTCACAAACTAAACAAAGTTCTTAGCAATACCATCATCCAGTGAAATACATTTATTTAAATATTTGATTAGTGTTTAACACAGTTCATTATGTGCTTTAGCAATATTGAAATAATGTGCTTAATAGTCCTAGAATATAGCCTTGGGGTATAGTATACTATATTAAACTCTTAGTGGAGATGAACTTAGGGTATTGCAACTCTGCTTCAAATTGGAAGCTTAAGGAAAATTAATGAGGGACTTAGAGATATTAAGAGGAGAATAAATAAATAGTCACTCTGTAAATAAAAACTCATCCACTGGGTGAGCTCCTGGTTAATTTCTGGTCCTTGTTGTACCCATTGTATAATTAGAACATCTTTGTAGAATGTAGAAATATATTGGCATACATATTGTCTCACTCAAAGCAATTTAAAATTACTCTGAGATAATATTTCCATGAATAATTTAGTAGTAACAACTTTTTTTTAATAGAGATAATGTTATCTTAAATATCCATGTAACTCATTTCCATTTCACATGGTTGTTTTGGAGATTATTTCTGATTATTCCATTTTGTCATGTGGCATGTGCCAATGAAATGTGACTACTTTATTATTCCTGGGTCCTCAGTGCCTAAGATAGTTTGTTTGTATATATATATAAAGAAATCAATAAATGTATTTTAAGTAAATAATATTTAAACAGACAAATCTACGACATCAGGCCAGGATGATATGGCTGTATGAAAAACAAGTATCATAACCTTTCAATAATATGAGATATTGAGACTATTGATACTTTAGTATTTATCCATTAATCCTCTCCTTTTCACTATTCCTGTGTACATAAAGAGACAGCCCTATTCACTTCCAAATGATCAACATCCTCATTGTGAGGAAGAACAAACAAAAAACAAAACAAAAACAACAAAGGTAAAACATGATAGAGACCCCAAGAAGCTTTCTTCAGAACCCAGAGCTACTGAGAAGTAAGTCATTTAAAATGAGTAATTATTATTTTGACTTGCAAGGTCAAAATATACACTGAGAATTGATTTGATTGCAGATTGAAGATGTATAAGAAAATGCAAGAATAAGTGTAATATACATATAAATGTTCAAAGTAAAAACTAATGAAAGAAGCCACCAGCTGAAAGTTGTTTTAAATTACGATTTTGTATTTGCCTTTTATATAGGTATTTCTATTTTAAATCAGGAAACTTGTTCACTTTTTCCAATTACTTATACTAGGCGTGTCCTTACTTTCTTCTTTTTCCTTTTCCTTTTTAAAAAGATTAACACACTCATTTTAAAAATGTTAAATAATGAACAATTTAATTTTTTAAGAATCAGTTTTTTTTTTTCCTGTCCTCTGCATTTTCTCCTATACCTATCCTCAGAAGCACCATTTTGGTAATTTAGTTATTTTCGATGAGATTTACACTTCTACATGTTGTGAAATACTAAGCAACTCTACTGCTACCTTCTCATTCATTAATTTTGGACTTAACATATTGACTTTAATTTTGGTATGGCAGGATATGAAACTAGTGAGGTAAATTGTTATTAAATGTAATACTCTTGCAAATACATATGAGTATTGTAGTTGACCCTGGAACAACATCAGGCAGTTGAAAATTCACCTATAGGGCTTCCCTGGTGGCTCAGTGGTTGAGAGTCCGCCTGCTGATGCAGGGGACACGGGTTCGTGACCCGGTCCGGGAGGATCCCACATGCCGCGGAGCGGCTGGGCCCGTGAGCCATGGCCGCTGAGCCTGTGCGTCCGGAGTCTGTGCTCCGCAACGGGAGAGGCCACAGCAGTGAGAGTCCCGCGTACTGCAAAAAAAAAAAAAAAAAAAAAAAAAAAAGACTCCTACAGAGATGAGCATCTCATGGCAGGTTGGCTAACATGACCTCAGCCCAGTTGGTACCTCCGTTGTTTAATTCTCACTAATATCAGACATTATGACCTCAGCTCTGCATGCTGAAAAGACGGTGTGTGATTAATATAACAAATTAGCCTATTGAGAGATATTTTGATTGCTTCCAGTTTGGGGCTATTACAAATCAAACTGTTATAAACAATCAAGTAAATATTCCTGTGTGGACATAAGCCATCACTTCTCTAGTCTACGATTGCAATAGCTGGCATTTATGTTGTGTCCTTTTAGTTTTTAAAGGTATTGCCAAACTGTTTTCCAAAATGGCTGTATCATTAAACATATTCACCACTTACCATGATCTATAAGGGATCCCTCTTCTTTTTTTTTTTTTTTTTTTTTTTTTGTGGTACGCGGGCCTCTCACTGTTGTGGCCTCTCTCGTTGTGGAGCACAGGCTCCGGATGCACAGGCTCAGCGGCCATGGCTCACGGGCCCAGCCGCTCCGCTGCATGTGGGACCCTCCCGGACTCGGGCACAAACCCGTGTCCCCTGCACCAGCAGGCGGACCCTCAACCACTGCGCCACCAGGGAAGCCGGGATCCCTCTTCTTTACACCATTGCCAATATTTGGTATTGTCACTACGTTTTTTTTTAAATTTCAGCTCTTCTAATGGGTGCATAGTGATATTTCATCATGGTCTTAATTTGTATTTCCCTAATGACTAGAGATGTCAAACCTATTTTCACATGCTTATTTTCTACTAATATATCCTCTTCAGTGAAATGTCTCCCCCTGTATTTTGCCAATTTTCTAATTGTTTTTCTAATATTTTATATATATATTATGAGTCCTTTGTCATTTAGTTGGCAAATCTTTTTTCCCAGTCTGTAGCTTGTCTCTTAATAGCATATTTCAGAGAGAGAAAAGTTTTCATCATGATGTTTAGTTTATCAATTTGTTATTTTATGGATTGCGCTTTTGGTATCATGTGTAAGAATTATTCACCATGCTCTAGTTCCGAAGATTTTTGCCTGTATTTTCTTCTAAAAGTTTCACAGTTTTACATTTAAATCATTTTCAGTTAATTTTTGAATAGGCTGTGAGGCTTACATTGGGATTTGTATTTTTGCTTATGGATATCCAGTTGCTTCAGTACCATTTTTTTTTTTCAGTACCATTTTTTGAAAAAATATTAGCTTCCTCCATTGAATTATTTTTTTACCTTTGTCAAATAATAGTTGGTCATATCTTTGTGGGTTTAATTCTGGGTCCACTGTTCTGTTCTATGTTTCTATTCCTTCATAATATCACATAATCTTAATGAGTGATATATATCTTATGTCTTGAAATTAAGTAGAGTGATCGCACCCACTTTACTCTTCTTCAGAACTGTTTTAGCTATTCTAGGGCTTGTGTCGTTCCATATAAATTTCAGAATAGTCTCATCTAGTTATAAAAAATATTTTGGGGATTTTGATTAAAATTACCTTAAATTACATTTAAATTACCTTAAATCAATTTGAAAAGAAATGATGTCTTTACTATGTTAAATTGTCTAAGGGATGAGTATGTTATGTCACTCATTTATTTAGGAGTACTTTGATTTCTTTCACCACTGTTTTATAGTTTTCAGCATAGTAGTGCTATACAGGGCTCTTTGATTTGCACCCAAGAATTACATTTTTTGGAATGTAAATATTATTGTAAGTTTCATTTTAATGTCTTTGTATTCATTGTTAGTATATAGAAATGCAATTGGTATGTGTATGATAGCAATGGTGAGAGCAGACATATTTGCCATCGTTCTAATCTCATAGGTAAAGCATTTAGTCTCTCATCATTAGTTATTATTATAGCTGTATATATTTTATAGATGTTACTTATCAAATTGGGGATGTTTCATTCTATTTTTCTGAGTGTTTAATCACAAATTGGTATTGAATTTATCAAATGATCTTTATCAGTTCGTATGATCATGCGGTTTTTATTTATAGACTTTTAATATGATAAAATATATGGATTTTTCAATTATTAAACTAGCTTTAAGTCCCTGGAATGTACCTCAGTTGGTCATAGTATACAGTTCTTTTTTTTTTTTTTTTTTTTTTTTTGCCGTATGCGGGCCTCTCACTGCTGTGGCCTCTCCCGTTGCGGAGCACAGGCTCCGGACGCGCAGGCTCAGCGGCCATGGCTCACGGGCCCAGCCGCTCCGCGGCATGTGGGATCTTCCCGGACCGGGGCACGAACCTGTGTCCCCTGCATCGGCAGGCGGACTCTCAACCACTGCGCCACCAGAGAAGCCCCTGGATTCTCTATGCAATTATTTCGTTAAGGATATTTGTGTCTATATTCATGAGAGAGATTGACCTGTAGTTTTCTATTTTTGTAGTCTTTGTCTGGTTTAGGTAACAGGGTAATATTAGCTTCACAAAATGAATTGGGAACTATTCTCTCCTCAGTTTTCTGTAAGAGATAGAGTAGAATTAGTAGAAATTATTGAGTAGAATTAGTAGAAATTATTCCTTAAGTGTTTGTAGAATTCTCCCTGGAAACCATCTTGGCTTGGAGATTACTTCATTAATTTTAATGAATGAGTTAAGATCATAGTCTTCATCTAAAATGCTTCTTAAAATGTTTTTTACCCAAACATTTCTATCATTATACCAAGTTAAAGTTCAGAATGAACTACCACAAGAGAAAAATGAAAGAAAACTATGAAACTTCTGAGTTAGGTGATATTTCTTTTCAATAGGTGGGATAATACAATAACCTTATCCCAACCTCTATCTTCTCATATAAATATTGCCCCCATAGGAATCTACACTCATAATTCATTTTTTAAAAAAATAAACTATATTTTTGGAGAAATTTTAGGTTTATAGAAAAATTGGACAGAAAATAGAGTTCCCATATACCCCTCCATACATGGTTTGCCTTATTAAAGTCCATAGTTTACTTTAGGGTCCACTCCTTGTGTTGCACAGGTCTTGAACAAATGCAAAATGTTGTGTATATATATTATTATAGTATATCATATAGAATAGTTTCATTACCTAAATATCACTTGTGCTCTACGTATTCATTTCTCCCTCCCTCTCCCTGAATCCCTGGCAACCACTGATCTTGCATTAGTTGTTTTAGTGAGTTAATTGCTACAAAAACTCTGAAGTTATTATTAATGTTATTGCAACCATTATCCTCATTTAATAGATAAGAAAACTTGCTGAAGGTCATGCTGGTAATAAGTAGTAGAGTCAAGATTTAAAAGCAGAAAAATGTGACTATGGGACTCAAACTCTCAATCACTGTTGTACTGCATTATTAGCCACATGAATTAAAGTCCCAAGAGACAAATAATTTTTTTAAATTTGCTAGAATATTTTATTATCTCTTGGTTTCAATAATGACAGCTCAAGTGGAAGAGTAGAATGGAGTAGGTAAAGAATGGAATAGAATGAAAGGATTAAAATCTTTATCAATTTTAGTATATACATATTCCCACAGCCCAGGGTCACTGACTAAAATAAAAGGAGCCAATAACATGGATTGTACAATGATTTCCTCCCCCCATGCCTTGCCATCACTCATATTTATAGCTATAGGTGTCAAAGGCTAAAATGTTCTATTGTGTCCATGTTTTTATCTCCCCTGTTGTCTTTGGGTTTCCCTAGGGTTTACTTCTTAAATAGGTTATGAGCCTTATAGTTCTTTGAGCTGTAATCCACTGATATTTTACAGGAGTCTGATGGATATATGGGAAAGGTGCAATTAATACAGTGTCTAGATAATTTTGAGCACTCAAAAATCTATTGTTAATGGTCATTTTGAGAGGATAATAATTTCCTTACAGAGTGTATAGCATATATTTGAAAAATTCTTTGAATACCAAAAAATTCTCATCAATGAAAAGAAAATAGTCATTACTGCATGTTCTGTATCTACATAGCCGTATATGTTCAAAATTTTCAAAAGGAAATGCTTTTAGATCTACTTTCAGAAGAATAGAGGCTATAAAGAAATTGCTCTGACCTAACAGATTCTTCACACTAACTTATAAACTTAGAGGTGCAAAGGAAGAGAATTGCATTTTAATGGTCAAAGTGTTGTCACTCTAAATCTTTTTTATGCAAAGATCTCTTCACATAGTGCTAACAGTAAATGTACAGCCACATGGGTACTACCATGGTCCTGAGTGCTTGACAACTCCCAATCCCCTGTTCTTAGTGTGAGCACCTGTGTGTCTGAATTCCCACCAGCAGTGCACAAGTTTTCCTTTCTTTCCACATCCTCACCAACACTATTTTTTGTTGTTGTTTTTAATAGCCGTTCTAAAAGTTGTGAAGTGGTATCTCATGGTTTTGATTTGAATTTTCCTGATGAGTAGTTATGTTGAGCACCTTTACAAGTACCTGCTTACCATCTTCTTTGGAAATGAAGTATGTCTTCTTTGGAAAAAATGTCTACTCAGATCCTGTACCTATTTTTAAATCAGATTGTTTTTGTTTTATTGAGTTGTATAAGTTCTTGGTATATTTTGAATATTAACACTTTATCAGAAATGTGATTTGCAAATATTTTCTCACATTCAGTATGTTGCCTTTTCATTTGTAGATGGTTTCCTTTGTTCTGCAGAAGCTTTTTAGTTTGATATAGTCCAACTTGTTTGATTTTGTTGTTGTTGCTTTTGCTCTTGGTGTCAAATACAAAAAATTATTGTGAAGACCATTGTCAAGGAGCATTCCACCTATGTTTTCTTCTAGGTGTTTTATGGTTTCAGGTCTTACATTCAAGTCTTTAATCAGTTTTGACTTAATATTTGTGTGTGATGTAAGACAGTGTTCCAGTTTCATTTTTTTGCATGTGACTGTGCAGTTTCCCCAACACCATTTTTTGAAATAACTGCCCTTTCCACATTGTATATTCTTAGCTCCATTATCATAAATTAATGGAACATATATATGTGGGCTTATTTCTGGGATTCTATTCTGTTCCATTAATCTATGTGTCTGTTTTTATTTCAATACCATGCTGTTTTGATTACTGTAGAATTGTATATACTTTGAAGTCAGGGAGCATGATGTCTCTAGTTTTGTTTTTCTTTCTCAAAATTGCTTTGGCAATTTGAGGTCTTTTGTGGTTCTATAAAATTTTATGGGGCTTCCCTGATGGCGCAGTGGTTGAGAGTCTGCCTGCCAATGCAGGGGACACGGGTTTGTGCCCCAGTCCAGGAAGATTCCACATGCCACGGAGCAGCTGGGCCCGTGAGCCATGGCCGCTGAGCCTGCATGTCTGGAGCCTGTGCTCCGCAACAGGAGAGGCCACCAGAGTGAGAGGCCCATGTACCACAAAAAAAAAAAAAAAAAAAAAAATTATGATTTTTCTATTTCTGTGAAAAATGCCAGCAGAATTTTGATAGGGATTACATTAAAGCTGTAGATTGCTTTAGGTAGCATGGACATTTTAACAATATTAAGTCTTCCAATCCAGGAGCTTGGAATATGTTTCCATTTATTTGTGTCCTCTTCAGTTTCTTTCATCAATGTCTTAAAGTTTTCAGTGTACAAGTCTTTTACCTCCTTGGTTAAATTTATTCAGAGATACTTTATTTTTCATGCTATTGTGAATGGGATTGTTTCATTCATCTCTCTTATTGTTTATTATTACTGTAGAGAAATGCAACAGATTTTTGTATATTGATTTTTTATTCCTGCAAGTGTACTGAATTTACTTGTTCTAATAGTTTTTCTGTGGTGGAATCTTAGGGTTTTCTAGATAGAATATCATGTCGTCTGATAATAGTAAAGAGTTGCACTTCTCCCTTTCCAATTTGGAAGACTTCTATTTCTTATTCTTGAATAATTGCTCTAAATAAGGCTGCCAATACTATGCTGAGCAAAAGTGCTGTGAGTGGGCCTCTTTATCTTGTTCCTGATCTTGGAGGAAAAGTTGTCTGCTTTTCAACATGGAATATGATGTTGGATTTGGACTTGTCATATATGGCGTTACTATGTTGAAGTATGTTCCCAATAGACCAGCATCAATTTTTGCGTCAAGAATATTGGCCTGTAATTTTCTTTTCTTGTGGTATTCTGGCTGGTTTTAGTGTCAGAGGAATGCTCTCTTTGTAAACTAAGTTTGAAAGTGTTTCCTCATCTTCTATTTTTTTTGGAAGAGCTTAAGAAGGATTGGTATTAATTCTTCTTTAAATATTTGGTAGAATTCATCAGTAAAGCTGTCTGATCCTAGACTTTTTTGTTGTTATTAAGAGGATTTGATTACTCAGCCTATTTACTAGTAAGTACTTGGCTCATATACTCCATTTCTTCTTCTTCTATTTTTTCAAGTCTTTGTAGGTAGTATGTTTCTAGGAATTTATCCATTTTTTCTAGATTGTCTAATTTGTTGACAGATAAATTTTTCATAGTAGTCTCTTAAATTTCTTTGTATTTCTGTAATATCAGTTTTGACACCTCCTCTTGATTTCTGCTTTTCCTCTCTTTTTTCTTGGTGGGTCTAGCTAAATTTTTGTCAGTTTTCTTTATTTTTTTTAAAGAACCAGCTCTTTGATTCATTGATCTTTTCTCTGGACATTTTAGTTGCAGTTTCACTGATTCCCCTGAGATCTTTGTTATTTACTTCCTTCTACTAACTTTGGACTTCATTTGTTCTTCTTTTTTTAGTACCTGGATGTGTAAAGTTAGGTTGTTTGTTTTAAATCTTGTTTTTTGATGTAGATATTTATCATTAAGACCTTTCCTCTTCAAACTCCTCTTGCTGCATCCCACAAGTTTTGATAGGTTGTATTTCTATTTTCATTTGTCTCAAGGCACATTTTTATTTCTCTTTTGTTTATTCTTTGACCCATAGGTTGTTCAGTAGCATGTTGTTGAATCTCCACATACTTGTGAATTTTCCAGTTTTGTTCTTGTAAATAATTGATTTCTTGTTTCATATTATTGTGGTTGGAAAAAATGCTTGATATAATTTTAGTGTTCTTAAATTTATTAAGACTTGGTTTTTGGCCTATTATATGATCTACAATATCATGGAAAATATTCAATATGCACTTGAGAAGAAGGTATATTCTCTTGCTATTGGATGGAATGTTCTGTATACATTTATTAAGTTTATTTGATCCAATGTTCTCTCTTTTTTTTTTTTTTTTTTGCTGTACATGGGCCCCTCACTGTTGTGGCCTCTCCCGTTGTGGAGCACAGGCTCTGGATGCACTGGCTCAGCGGCCATGGCTCATGGGCCCAGCCGCTCCACGGCATGTGGGATCTTCCCAGACCGGGGCACGAACCCATGTCCCCTGCATCGGCAGGCAGACTCACAACCACTGTGCCACCAGGGAAGCCCCAATGTTTTCTTAAGGTGGATGCTACTATTTATTTTCTTTCATTTTTTTTAAGCTGAGGTATTGTTAATGTACAATATTATATTAGTTTCAGGTGTGCAATATAGTGATTCACAATTTTTAAAGGTTATATTCCTCTTATAGTTATTATAAAATATTGACTTTATTCCTTGTGTTGTATTACATATCTTTGTAACTTAATTATTTTACACATAGTAGTTTGTACTTCTTAATTCCCTACCCCTATTTTGCTCCCTTCCTTCTCCCCCTCTCTACTGGTAACTACTAATTTGTTCTCAATATCTGTGAGTCTGGTTTTTTTTATTGTTGTTTTTATATTCACTAGTGTATTTTATTTTTTAGATTCCACATATAAGTGATACCATACAGTATTTGTCCTTCTCTGTCTTGCTTCACTAAGCATAGTACCCTCCAAGTCATCCACGTTGTTACAAATTGCAAAATGTCACTCTTCCTCATGGCTAAGTAGTACTTCATCATATTAAATATATAATTATATATAAATATATAATTATATATAAATATTATATATATAAATATATAATTAAATATTTAAATATTTAAATAATTAAAATGTATTTAATTATTTTTAAACTCTTCATCAATACTTTTAATAACACAAAACAGGTTTTATGGCTTAATGTCTCCCTGAATTTCTTTTTTTACCAGGTTTATTGAGAAATAATTGATATCTATCACTGTATAAGTTTAAGGTGTACAACATGATAGATTAATTTACATATATTGTGCAATAATTACCACAACAGTTTTAGTTAACATCCATTATCTCCTATAGATAGAATTTAAAAAATATTCTCCTGAAAATGAGAGCTGTTGGGATCTATACTCTTAACAACTCTATGGTATATCATACAACAGTGTTAATTATACTAATCATGTTTTACATTACATCCCTAGTACTTATAACTGGAAGTTTCTACATTTTGACCACCTTCTTCCAATTCCCTTCTCCCTCCAACCCCCACCTATAGTAACCACAAATCTGCTTTCTTTTTCTATGAGTTTGGTGGGTGGTTTTTGTTTTTAGATTCCACATAAAAGTAAGATCATACAGTATTTGTTCTTCTCTGATGTATTTCTCTTAGCATAATGCTTTCAAGGTTCATCCGTGTTCTAACAAATGGTAGGATTTCCTAGGTTTTTATGGCTAAATAATATTCCTTTGTATATGTGTGTATGTATATGTATACGTATATATATGTGTGTGTGTGTATGTATATATTTGTGTGTGTGTGTATACCACTTTTATGCATTCATCCATCAATGTACAGTGAGGTTTTTTCCATATCTTGGCTATTGTAAATAATGCTGCAGTGAACACGAGGGTACGTATATCATTCTGGATTAGTGTTTTTGTTCAGAAAATTCCCCAGAAGAGGAATTGCTGAATCATATGGTAATTCTATTTTTAGTTTTTTGAAGTACCTGCATATTGTGTCCCATTGTGGCTGTATCAATTTACAAGCCCACCAGCAGTGCACAAGGGTTCCCTTTTCTCCATATCCATACCAGTATTTGCTTTTTGGGTCTTTCTGTTGTTGACCATTCTAAGAAGCATGAAGTGATAACTCATTGTGGTTTTAATTTGCATTTCCCCAATGGCTAGTGGTGCTGAGCATATTTTTATGCATTTGTTGGCCATTTGTATATTTTCTTTGTAAAACTGTGTGTTCAAATTTTTTCATATTAATTGGAGTATCTGGGTTTTATGTGCCAGTAAGTTGTATGAGTTCTTTATATATTTTGAATATTAAACATTTAACAGATACATGGTTTGCAAATATTTTTTTCCCATTTCATAGGTTGTCCTTTCATTTATTGGTTTATTTGGCTGTGCTGAAGCTTTTTAGTAATTTATTTTTACAACCTTTTTAACTCAGTTTCTTTTTTCAGTTCCTTAAAGGATAGATTTTGGTTGTTTATTTGGCACTTTCTTGCTTGATGTTGGCCTTTCTTGCTATGAACCTCCCGCTTAGAACACCTTTTTGCTGCATCCCATAAATTCTTGTATGTTGTGTTTCTATTTTCATTTGTCTCAAGGGAGTATTTTAATTTGCCCTTTAATTTCTTCATCAATCCATTGGTTGTTCAAGAATCTGTTGTTTAATTTTCATGTATTCATGAATTTTCCAATTTTTCTGTTACTGATTTCTAGTTTTATGTTATTGTGGTCAGAGAAAATACTTGGTATGATTTTGTTGACCTAAACAATAGACTGCCACATATTTTCCCAACAAAGATGTTTTTTGGGGGATCAGTAGATAATTGCAATTTGAGATCTGCTACCATGGAGAGCCACTTGCAAATTTCTGGCACAGCAAGGAAAGGAGACCACTTACAGAGGATAAAATGAAGTTAGGAGGGCTGTAGTAAACAAAGAGTTCATGACTCTTGATTGACTGTGTCCTTGCCAGGAGAGAAGAGGTGTCTTCTTCCTTTTGGGCTCTGCTTTCATTGCAGAGCATGAAGCACCCCCTTCTGGTCTCCAACTGTATTTAATTGAGGTTTCTGTTATTCATTTTTTAGTTTCAGCCTTCTTAAATTTACTAATTCTTGTTTTGTGGTGTAACATATAGTCTGACCTAGAAAATGCTGCCTGTGCACTTGAGAAAAATGTGTATTCTGCTGTTCTTAGATAGGATGTTCTGTGTATGTCTGTTAAGTCATTTTGGTCTATAGTGTTGTTTATATCTGCTCTTTCCTTATTGATATTCCTGTCTGGATCAATCTATCCATTGTTGACAGTGGGGTATTAAAGTCCCCAACTATTATCATATTGCTGTTTATTTTTCCTTTTAGCTATGATAATTTTGCTTTATAAATTTAGGTGCTCCAATATTGGCTGCATAAATATTTATAATTTTAATGTTGTCCTGGTGAATTGACCTCTTTATCATCATATAATGACTTTGTTTCTTTTTTACCTTTTTTTTTTTTTTTTTTTTGCGGTACGTGGGCCTCTCACCACTGTGGCCTCTCCCATTGTGGAGCACAGGCTCTGGATGCGCAGGCTCAGTGGCCATGGCTCACGGGCCCAGCTGCTCCGCAGCACGCGGGATCCTCCCAGACCAGGGCACAAACCCGCGTCCCCTGCATCGGCAGGCAGACTCTCAATCACTGCACCACCAGGGAAGCCCTTACCATTTTTTATCCAATTCTATATTACCTGATGTGAGTATAGCTAACCATGCTTTTTTTTTTTTTTTTTTTTTGGTTACCACTTACTTAAAATGTCTTTTTTTTTTTTTTTTCTCTTGGTCTATTTGTGTCTTTAAGGATAAAGTGACTCTCCTGTAGTCAGTGTATTGCTGGATCTTGTTTTTTTTTTTTTTATTTCTTCAAGCATTCTACACTGTTGATTGTATTATTTGATCTATTTACATTTAAAGAAATTATTGATAAGTAAGAACTGACTATTGACATTTTGTTCATTGTTTTCTGGTTGTTTTGTAGATCCACTGTTCCTTGTCTCTTATCCTGCTGTCTTTTTTCATGTTTTGATGTGTTTTGGCATCAGTACACTTTGACCTCTTTACCGTGTTCTTTTGTGTAATTGCTACAGTGTTTTCTATTGTAGTTACTATGGTGCTTATATAAAATATCTTAAAATTATAATATTTTAAGCTGATAACAAGTTTAATAGAATTTCTAAATTTTGCATTTTACTTCTCCTTCCACTCACATTTGGGTTGTTGCTCTAACAAGTTACATATTTTTGTATTGTATAGCCAATAACAGATTATTGTAGCTATGGCTATTTTTATGCATTCCTTTCTTTTTGAATTTTAGAGTTGTAAATGAATTATGTACCACTATCATCAAAGTATAGAATCTAACTTTGACTGATTTACCATTATCAGTGAGTTTTACACTACCTTTTAATGTTTTTAAGATGTTAGTGTCCTTTTACTTCCACTAAAAGAACTCTCTTTTGCATTTCTTGTTAGGTGGTCTAGTGGTAATGAACGACCTCAGCTTTGTTTGTTTGGGAAAGTCTTTATCGCTCCTTTTATGAAGGACAGTTTTACCTAGAATAGAGGTGACAATTTTTTTCTTTAATATTTTGAAAATGTCATACCATTCTTTTCTTGCTTGAAAAGTTTCTGTTGAGAAATCTGTCAGTGATCTTATGAGGCTTCCTATGTCATGACTCTTCTCTTTTATCTTGCTGCTTTTAAAATTATTTCTTTGTCTTTTGAAAATTTAATTTTAATGTTTCTTGGTATAGCACCATTCAAGTTCAACCTGTTTCATGTCCTTTTTGCCTCATGGATCTGGATGTTTATTTCTCTCTTTGTTCAGGAGGTTTTCAACCATTATTGCTTTAAATATACATTCTGTCTCTTTATCTTCTTCTGATTTCTTTTCATTGTGTCCTATAAGCCCCCTAGGGTTTCTTTGTTCTTTTTCATTCTTAATTTTCTTTGTGATCCTCTTGGATAATATCTAATGTCCTATCTTCCAGGTCCCTGATTCTTTCTTCTGCATGATTGGGTCTGCTTTTGAAAGTCTCTGTTGAATTCTTCAGTTCAATTATTGTAATTTGTAACTCTAGGATGTTTCTTTGTTTGTTTTTTGATAATTTCTATTGCGATGTTGAACTTCTAGTTTTGTTCATGCATTTTTTCCCCTAATTTTGTTTAGTTACCTGCCTCTGTATTCTTGGTGTTCACTGAACTTCTCTAAGGTGATTACTCTGAATTCTTTGTCTGAAGACAAAGTTCATAGGTCTCCATTTCTTTAGGATGAGTTATTAGAGCTTTATTATTTTCCTTTGTTGATGTCATATTTACCTGGTTCTTTGTGATCCTTGATTCCCTATCTGCTCACCTGAGTAATCGGGTTCCTCTTCCAGACTTCACAGGTTTGCTTTGGTAGAGGCCATCTTCACCCATCAGCTCAGTTTAGGTTTCTGGGCATGTCTGTTGGTAATGTCCAGAACCCACCTGCCCAAGGACACTACCAACAGACACATCCAGACACCCAAACTGAATTTTTATCAACAGTCTTTCTGATATTTATATCCTCAAACCCATTAAATTTTTTTCTCTGAACCTTGAAGCAAAAGTCTCAGTCAATAATGTTGTCTAAAATGTCCAGAATGACCATCTGTTTGTTAATACCTTCTGAATATTCTTCATGTTTTCAGGATTTAAAATGAAGTTTTTATATTATGATAGTCTTTCTATTGATTTAAAATTGACAAGCAGATAGTAAATATATTTCTAAGAATCTGAATTAACAGGTTAAAATTTTAAAAAGCACTAAAGTTTTGTGGCATCTTTTGTTTTTTAGAATTTAGGTTTATTTTTATTCAGCAAATTTATTTTCTAAAATCACATTTCAGAAAACTAGAGCTTTGAATGACATGTCCAATTCAAATCACTTCTCAAACTTGAATTAGAGTTCTACCAGTTTGTTAGCATTCTATTCTCACCATCATGGTCTACTGTTTTCTTTTCCAAAGTTTGACAATAAGGTGCAAAAAAGTGTCATGCTATCAAATATGAAGTAGATATTTTCCCCATGAGGAATAACTTTCTACAACAGGTCAAACAGTTGTCTGAAAAACATTTAAATTTATGAACTCTTCATACATTTACATGACAATGGGTCACAAAATAAATTCATGTATCCTTGTTATGTAAATTGAGAATAAGTAGCAAGATATAACTAAAATTGTATCTCAAAAATGACATTTAAAACCTAGAGTGTTTTTTTCTTTGTTCTTGCTGTTAGTCTGCACTTAAAATAATAACTGTTAAAAAGTTTATGACACCAACACTGTATTCAAAAAGGAAACTAAATTCATGCAGAAACAGAATTGTACTCTGTCAAACATTAAACCTAATCAGTTTCCTCAGTAATGAATCTATAAATTCTAAGGATAAAGATAGCATTGTGTAGGAAAAAAGGAAATGGATTAGAATCTCTTAGGAGATAAATTTGACAATACCTGGATGAGTACTTTAAAAAATCCTTTTGGTTCATCTTTCCTTTATTTAAAAAAAGGAATCAAATTATGTTATTTGTTAGGTCCTTGAAAAGATTATTATATTCAGTCTTGCTCTGTATCAAATAACTTGTAGAAGTTTTAAAAATAGAAATGTGTATGCCTCTCCAGAAAAATGGGAACTGTAGTGATGGGATATAGGCATCATATTTCTAATTATTAAATTATGTATATGTATATAAATAAAATATATATCTGATGGATAGTTATATCTATATGTTTATTGTAAAGGTGTTGTTTAATCAATTTGGCTATTAATAGTTTTCAGTTTATTTTTACAAGAAACTACCTTTAGAGGTGCTTCTGAGGTGTTTCCTTGCTTATAATCAAATATGTCCAATATGTGATTCCCCCACATAACTATATGTTTACTGGCAAATAGTCACAAGAACAGTTTATACTACATATGGTCAATGACATACCATCTATCTGCATTTAAGCACTCTGCAAGAAAGGTACATTGAAATAAGAAGCAAAAATATATCAACAGCATGACTGACAAAACTTGTAGTTTAAGAATGTTATAAAATCTTTTATGTTCCACTGGAGAATGTAGTAATGAAAAGAAGACTGCGCATAGAATGAGACTCAAAATGTTAAGCTGTTGGCCTACCAGCCACTTGAAAAAATTACAGACAAAGGTAAATATATCTGTAAAATATATATTTTATGAAAACCAGTTATTTCAAGATGGAAAATAAAATCAACAGTATTTATGCTAATTAATAAATAATCTGTGTAGCAGTGGTCTTGTGGTATTTAGATCTGTTGTAGAGACTCATGATTATGGTTTCTTTAATGCTAAAAACCACCCATTTTTTATTTTAATGAGTTGCATACTTCAATCATCTACTTTAGGATGTAAATTGAGACTAATGCACACAGACTTCCACCACTGGCTATTAATGAAGCAACAAGAAATAAATTAATCCTCCCCCATATACTACTGTAAAACTTGGGTAAAAGAAAACAACAGTTTTCAAACTGAGCATTGAAGAACTGTGATCCCTGTCAGAAGTGAAACAAACAAGATGTACCCTACAATAACCCTGGAATTCTGCATGGAGATAATTTGTGACTATGATAAGAAGGAGTAAAAGAAATAATAAGCCTGAAAGTCTGGCTGGTTTAGGGAAATTGGATTTTGGAGATGGTGAAGGCTGAGGAAGCTGGAAGTTTTGAGTCATTTCTCATGAGAGGTAGGAGTTATGCAGAAGAAGAAATCCCAAGGATTCTATATAGCAGTTGTTTGAATCTTTCTTAAGTACTAGGTTAGTCATGCTATGGTGAAACTTCACAGTACAGACCTTAAAAGGATGGCAGATTTTTAGGTGAGCAATTTCCAAAACTCACACACATCAGATAGCTAGTAAATTCTGACTATCTAGAGTGAAAAGTCCTTGTTGAACACATTAGGTATTCAGTGGAGGTTTCAGAGGAGTCATGCCTTAGTTGAAAATTTGAATTATTAATGAAATGATGGAATAAGGAATTGTAGGGACCAACTCAACTTCTTGCTGGAATGAAGTCCAATAATCTTTAAAGAATAACCACAAAATAGAGACAATGAACAACACAATATTCATAATGTCTGGCAACACATTGTCTAGCATATAATAAAAATTACTAGATTTTCCAAGGAGCAGGAATATGTGACCTAAAAAAGGCAAAACTCAATTAATAAAAGCAGACCCAGAAATGACAGAAGTTATAGAATTATCAGACAAGGACCTTAAAATAGAAACTATAAAATATTCAATTATTTGAAGGAAAGATTAAACATAAGACAGAAAATTAAGGTATAAGATATAACCAACTGAAATCTCAAGCTATTAATTTAAATATATCAAATTATAAATTCACTGGATAGGATTAACAGATTTTGCACTACAGTAGCAAATATTTCTAAAATGAATACGTAATAATAGAATCTTTCCTAATGAAAGCATTGAGAGAAAAAAATCTTTAACAAACTCACTGCATACAGAACAATTCAAGCTGTCTACTGTGTGTAATCAGAGTCCCAGAGGAAGGAACTATAGAAAAAAATAAATAGTGACAAAATGTTTTCCATGTTTGATTACAAGTTAAAATACTAAAAATTCAAGAATATTATAGGAGCTACTCAAAAGAAGGAAAAAGATGAAACTAAGATACACCATAATCAAATGGGTTTAAACATGTGACAAAGAAAATCTTAAAAGTGCAACAATGAGGAACACAGATAGGCAAAAACAGCTGATTTCTCTGAAACTATGCAAGCATAAAGACAATAACTTCTTTAAAGTATTAAGGTGTTGTGGGTGGAAGGGAGGGCATGAACTTAAAATTCTATACCCAGAAAAGGTACTTTTCAAAAATGAATGTGAGAGACTTCCCTAGTGGTGCAGTGGTTAAGAATCCACCTGCCAATGCAGGGGACATCAGTTCGATCCCTTGTCCAGGAAGATCCCACATGCCACAGAGCAACTAAACCTGTGCGCCACAACTACTGAGCCTGTGCTGTGGAGCCTGTGAGCCACAACTACTGAAGCCCACAGACCTAGATCCCATGCTCCACAACAAGAGAAGCCACTGCAATGAGAAGCCTGCACACTGCAATGAAGAGTAGCCCCCACTCTCCACAAGTAGAGGAAGCCCACGGACAGCAACAAAGACCCAGTGCAGCCAAACATAAATAATAAATTAATTAATTTTAAAAAAATGAATGTGAAACAGAGACACCCAGCAGAGTTGCAGGTAGAAATTAGGGTACATGAAGAGATAAAATGAAGACTGATAGGGATCATAAATATATGGTAAATGTAAATTATATATTTCTATTGTTTTATTTCATAAAACCTAATTGACTGTCAAAAGAAAAAATATTAATGATATACAGTGAGATTTCTAATGTGTAGTAAATCAAATCTTGACAATACTGTAAAGGTAAGTACATAGAACACTATTGTAAGTTTCTAATATTATGTGTAAAGTAATATATGTCAAAGAAGAATTTTATGAAAAATGCATTATAAAACTGATCACAAAAAATAAGTAATGATAACATTTAACTTATTCAAAAAATTTAAGAGAACAAAGGAAAAATAGAAAGCATACAGCAATATAATAGACTTAAATCCTATCAAGTCCAAACTTGTATTAATTACAAATGATCCAATTAACCATTAACCCTACAAGTAAAAGACAAAGATTGTCATACTACATAAAAAAGGAAGCCAGGACTATTTGTGGTCCTCAAAAAAAAAATTAATTAAAAAAATAAATTACATATATAGATAGTTTAATATAGAAGGAAATAAATATATGCACCCTGAAAGCATTAAGCATATGAAAGCTTTAACTATAATATCATACAAACTGGACTTCAGAACAAGGAATGTTACTAGGGAAAGTTTATGATAATTGGATTTGGTTCATCAAGAAGATATAACTGTTTTAAATATCTGTGAATCAACCAACAGTTTTATAACACATGACAGAAAATTTGACAGAAAAGAACAGAAAACACTTCTCTCCTAGAAATTGAGCAGTACATAGAAAATCATGATGGGTTAGGAAGACTACAACATTAGTGACCAACTTACCCTATTTGACACTTGTAGATCAATGCCCCCAACAACAAAACAGGATATACATCTTTTCAAGGACATATGCTTCAAAGTATTTTATATTTCTGATAATTTCTATTTGTCCATAAGATATTAGGTTTGTTACTCAATTTTCAAGTATTTGTGGATTTTTCTGATACCTTTATATTTATTTCTAATTTAATTTCATATAGTTAGAACATATACTCTGCATAATTGAAATTTGTGTTATGTCACAGCATATGGTCTATGTTGGTGCTTATAACCTGTGATGGGCAAGGATTTAATTGGAAAGGTCACAAGGGAGCTTTCTTAGGCTTATTAAAATTGTTTTAATTATATTGGTAGTTATACAAATGTGTACATATAATCAAACTCATCAAATTATAATAATAGTGGATGCATTTAATTGTATAAATTATACCTCAATAATTCAGTAAAGGAAAACAAGATACATACATTTTCCACCATCAATTTTATTTTAGTTTAGAGACGATAAAATGTCTGTGAGGCATGTTAGCAAAACATACACTCCCGAATTTGCCACTAAACATGAACAGTAGTAAATACATTTAAGCATATGGAAAGAAGTACACTTTCATAACTCATCAGGGAATGAAAATTAAGACTGTAGAGAATAACTATATTATACCCACTAGAATTGCAAAAATAGGTAAAATGTTTGATCATTTTGAGTATTGTTGAGGAATTAGAGCACCAGAAACAATTACTATAGGAAGTTAAACAGCCTCTTTTAATGTACACTCTCACATTATCTGGTTGAACACGCACAAACTGCCGGTTATCCAACTTTCAGATATATATACCAGGGATGTGTACAAAAATGTGCTCAGAAACATAACTTGTAATAACAAAACACTGGAACAGAGATCAATCCAAAAATGTATTCAACAGACAATGGATGGTTATACTGTCATATATTTACACACAAAAAAATATGATTCAAGAATAAAAATAAACTTCAACTGAATTAACATGAAATTTAGAGGCAAATGTGACTCAAAAAAGTGTTGCAAAAGAGTTAACATATGACTTTCATAAATCATATGAAAAATGATTTTATTGTTTTTATTATCTGTATTCTAAAATACAGATAATAAAAATATCTATATGTTTAAAAACCAAGATCTTGTAAAGATTATAGGTTAAGCTTAATATATAGCCAAGGTTGAAAATTATTTTTCTAGAATTAACAGGTAATATTTTTTAAAATTCTGTAATTCCTTACCATCATATTTTCCTTGGAAAATTCAATTTTGAAGTTTTGTTTGTTAATTTTCTAACACATTTCAGAAAGTGACTGGTGTTATAAAATTATAAATGGACTTGGGCAACATGGATATCTATCTAAGAATAGGAAGGAGAGTAGTAATTAATGTTACTTTGCAGGAAAGACAAGCAATTTTCCATTCTTAAGAACATAGAAGTAGATGAATATTTTCCAAAGAATTAAATATGGCACTCAAAGCCATGATCAATCATAATCTCTTTATTTCATTTTAGATATTTTAATTTTTATTGGAGTATAGTTGATTTACAGTGTTGTGCTACTTTCTGCTAAACAGCAAAGTGAATCAGTTATACGTAAACATATATCCAGTCTTTTTTAGATTATTTTCCCATATAGGTCATTACAGAGTATTGAGGAGAGTTCCTTGTGCTATACAGTAGTTCCTTATTAGTTATCTATTTTATATATAGTAGTGTATATATGTCAATCCCCAATCCCCCAAAATATCCCTCCTCCCCTTGCCCCCCTGGTAACCATAAGATTGTTTTCTTCATCTGTGACTCTATTTCTGTTTTGTAAATAAGTTCATTTGTACCCGTTTTTTTAGATTCTACATATAAGCAATATCATATAATATTTGTCCTTCTCTGTCCAACTTACTTCATTCAGTATGACAATCTCTAGGTCCATTCATGTTGCTGCAAATGGCATTATTTCATTCTTTTTATAATGGAGTAGTATTCCTTTGTGTGTGTGTATATATATATGTGTATTATATATGTATATTATACATATATAATACACATATATAGGTGTGTATATATATATATATATATATATATATATATATACACACACACCCCATCTTCTTTATCCATTCCTCTGTCGATGGACACTTAAGATGCTTCCTTGTCTTGGTTATTTTTTAATAGTGCTGCAATGAACATCGGTGTGCGTGTATCTTTTCAAATTAGAGTTTTCATGATTTTTAGATATATGCCCAGGAGTGGGATTGCTGGATCATATGGTAGCTCTATTTATAGTTTTTTAAGGAACCCCTCCATACTGTTCTCCATAGTGGCTGTACCAATTTACATTCCCACCAACAGTGTAGGAGGGTTCCCTTTTCTCCACATCCTCTCCAGCACTTATTTGTAGGTATTTTTTGATGATGGCCATTCTGACTGGTGTGAGGTGATACCTCACTGTAGTTTTGATTAGCATTTCTCTGATAATTAGTGATGTTGAGCATTTTTCATGTGCCTCCTGGTCATCTGTATGTCTTCTTTGGAGAAGTATCTATTTAGATCTTCTGCCCATTTTTCAATTGGATTGTTTTTTTTTTTTTTTTGATACTGAGCTACATGAACTGTTTGTATATTTTGGAGATTAATCCCTTGTCAGTTGCTTCGGTTGCAAATATTTTCTCCCATTCTGTGGGCTGTCTTTTTGTTTTGTTTATGATTTCCCTTGCTGTGCAAAAGCTTTTAAGTTTAACTAGGTAGCATTTGTTTATTTTTGTTATTTTCATTACTCAAGGAGGTGGGTCAAAAAAGATCTTGCTGCTATTTATGTCAGAGAATGTTCTGCCTATGTTTCCCTCTAAGAGTCTTATAGTATCTCATCTTATATTTAGGCCTTTAATCCATTTTGATTTTATTTTTTTGTATATGGTATTAGTGAGTGTTCCAATTTCATTCTTTCAAGGGTAGCTATCTACTTTTCCCAGCACCACTTACTGAATAGACTGTCTTTTCTCCATTGTATAATACAGTCTTGCCTCCTTTGTTATAGATTAGTTGAACACAGGTGCATGGCATAATCTCTTTAATATAAAGATCCCACCCATCAAATTCTTTTCAAGTATCTAAACTTTGGATCATCTCGTGTCAGGACACTGCTGGGATAGAAGTTGGCAGGAAAAAGCTGTCTGTCCAGGAAACAACCCCTGGTGTGCAGGAGGCAATTGAAACTGAATTCTACTCTACTTGAAATCAAATTTGCTAAACCTCAATGTCTTTTAAAGAATTGTGTACACCCTAATTAGTAAAATCTAATCATTAGAATGTCTTTGACTCATAAATAATTGACTATGAAAGATTTATCACATGTCCTTTTGTTGTTGATCACTGTTCACATTACTGTAGTGTTTGACAGGACTCTAATGGTGTCGTAAATTCCTGAAAGAATTAATGAACTCTCATGTCTAGCTTACTATCATATCTTGCTTAATATTTGGTTAAGAAAAGCATACCCTAGTAGATTGTCCATTTAGTTCCATAAAAATAACTAAATGATTAAAGAACACTATTTCACACCTGTAATATGCCTTACTTTATAATTCATATCTTTTAACATGCTTAGAATATAGCTTTAGGCTTTGCTAAAACACTTTTAAAAATCTTCAGTAGCTAATGATATTAAATGTGCATTTGTGTCAAACACAGAAAAATTCATTTTATTTTCCTTGTAAAATATTGTGTTAGCAATACTGAATTATGGTAATTATCTTGGACAGTCTTAAGATTTTCTCATAACTGCACATGTAAACAAACTAAGGATGACATATATTTTTCTATATCCTCTAAGAAACAAGTATTTTTCTGATATATAAAACATTTCTTACTCAATATAATCCTTCCAGAATGAAGCAATTATTACCACTATTACAATCATGAAGTAGTATTGAAACTCCTTTTGAGGAAACTAAATATATGAACTTGAGTACTTATCCACTTGATTACTCAGATTGACTATTCTTAGGCCAATTGCCAAGAAAGGAATTGTAAAGCCAAATGTTAAATTTGAATCATAATCATAAAAGGAAGAGATGCCCTGTTATCCAGTTACCCAGAGGGCAGTGTGAGTACACTGCTGTTTTATGGAGACCTTTAAATGTTCTGAAGATCCTTTCCAACTTCGTAATTATTTAATCAATTCCTAATAAGTAAAATATTTAACTAGTATAGCCAATGGCATAGAATAGTTTAAGCTATCATTAGCATATTTTCCTTGGTATGAAAGAAAAATTTAGGAGTACGTTTTGAGGAAAAGTCAGAGCAAATGCTATCACCCAAAGATAAAGAAGGAATCCAGAAGCTTGGATAGAATTTTAGCAAAGACCTTACAGACAGTATTTACTTATAATGCATATTGAAATGCATTATTTGATGTACATTGATCCTTGCTCATAACAGTATCTCCTTATTTATTTTAAAAAGAACAACCATTCCTTTGTAATTCATAGTTATTGCAACACAGGGTTAATGAGCAATAATTTAGAATCACTGTTATGTAACTGAGAAAATATAAGTATCTCTCAGCTCTCCAAGACATCATAATATTTTCAATTCTACACTTAAATGACCTCACCCAAAGTGCTTTCCAAATGTGCCTATCCTGTTGGTCTGAATTGCGGGAATACCAATAAATGCTCTTTTCCTGTATATAATTTATTTTAAGCAGAGGAACTATTATAGCTGCCATCTGTTTTGGCTACTTCTCATCTTTTTTTGGCATATGAACAATGGTTTAGTGAACAAGTGAATCATGGACTTATTTAACACTTTAGACAGTGCTATAAAAACTCACTGTCACAGTGAAAATATACACAAATTATGGTTCAACAACATTTATTGGGGACCAAAGTTGCAATGGATGTTATCTTTCTCTTCTATTTGACACTCTTATTTTATTAATTCTGACCAGATAAATTGAAGTTTTTGCAGTAAAATTTCTCCAAGAAATTGCCTGGTATTTAAACCTTTTAGAATTAAATCAAGGAAAAGAGGGAGGAAAAATGTAACTTCTTTTGAAAAGGGTTCATAAAGCATAACTACATTATATTAAATGAAAAGATACCATCAGAACTCACAATACTTTGATTGATTAAATTCTAAATTTGTTTATATTTATTTAAATTTTAGAAAAAATTTCCTTTCATCATAATTAAAAAATTAACTAATAATACGGTATTCATTTCCTGTGGCTGCTATAATAAATTATCAAGAAACTGAGTGGCTTAAAACAAAAATTTATTTTTTCCTCCCAGTTTTGGAGGCCAGAAACCAAGGTGTCATCAGGGCCATGATACTTCTCAAAGTTCAAGAGGAGATCCCATTCCTTGCCTCATTTAAATTTTGGTGGCTGTCACATTCATTAATTTGTGGCTGCATTAATCCAATCTCTGCCACTCTCTTCACAGGACCTTCTCTTCTGTCTGAGTCTTTTCCTCGCCCTTCTCTTAAAAGGGTACTTTTAATTGAGTTTAGGGTTCATCCAGGAAGATTTCATCTCAAGATCCTTAGCGAAATTATCTGCAAAGACCCTTTTTACAAATAAGGTAATATTAACAGGTTTCAGGAATGAGGATGTGGGCATTTCTTTTGGGGGGCCACCATTCAAACTACTATAGATAGTATCTGCCAAAACTTAAATATCAGAATAGCATATGATAAACTCTCTAAGTTTAGGAGTCTAGTTTATGAAGAAGTAACAGAAAAGAGGAAAAAAAGGCCATTTCTTAGAGCATGCCAACACTCCATAGGGTCCATCTTCATTGCTCTTCCCTATAAATCATTGTTTCTGATATTCAAATCTTTATCTCTGTTTGATACTATTTGCCACTGCCCAAAGGTATGATATATCCTTATCTCGTACCACTTTTTCCTCAACTGAAAGGGGTTGATCAAGTGTACCACTTGAGGCTTACCAACTGGGGGATTTCCCCCTAATGCTGTTTTTTTGTTTGTTTATTTGTTTTCTGTTTTTTTTTTTTAAGGGCTGCACTTGATTAGAACTGCTGTGCCAGAGCTGTGCTTGGTGCTTGTTCATGTACCCATAGACCAAGTCAAGCATTTTTAAAAATTCTAATTGCTGTTCATAGGGAACTTCCCGTGTTGCTATGGCTGTAGTTGAGGGAAAAGTCTATTGATGCCTTTCTTTAAGTTCAAATTTAGGAATAAAAGGAACCAAAAGATTTATCGTTTGGGCATAATTATGAAGTTTGTGCTGGAATATTTGGTGAAATTAAAGCTATTTTTTTAAAAACAGCAAACATAATTTAATGATACAAATAATATCCTGGCAGGTTTTTTTTTTGCTTTCATGTCCTTTAAATAGTGCAAAAAATGGAAGAGAAGGAAACATACTGCAATTTATAATTTAATAAGTTTGACCAAGAATCAATGGTAGACTTATGGAAGTAATTTACAGCTGGGTTTGGAATTCTCCACCCTTATTTCTGGGGATATTTGGATGCACGGATTTAACTCTTAGCTAAGATAAGGGTATTGGAGTTGATGATGTGCTACTTCAAGTCCAAAACTCACCTGGTAACCCCAAGGGACAACTGGTTTATTGATGGTTTCTGGGTGGAAAACATGATTAGAAGGCAATAAGATCATGCTAGGAATATCTGCCTTGAGCAGATTACTAGAAGACCTTGCCATCTAATCTTTTTTATACTTCATAATTTTTGTGACCTTTTGAAGAAATCTCTTGCCTTCCATGATTGTAAAGAAACTCTTCTATGTTTTCATGTAGAAGATGTATTGTTTTACTTTTGAAATGCATATCACTTCATCTGGAATTCATTTTTGTGTAGTATGAAATAAAGGCAAAGTTTCCCATATGGATACCAAATTTTCGCAGAACTCTTTATTGTAAAGCCTACCTGTTCTGAAAAGCACTATAGGGTCACTGTTTAATAAGTCCACTGAAATATATCTGTGGGACTGTTTCTGCACTCTACTGTATTCCATTATTCTGTTTTATTTTCATTCACAGTATCTTAATTAATGTAACTTTATAATAGATCAGTAGGTAGTGAAAGTTTCCAGCTCTTTTTAAAATCAATATTGTCTAGATTTTTCCTATATTATTGCATTGCCATGTATACTTTTTAAGTTGACATATAATTGACATGTAACTTTGTTAGTTTCAGGTGTACAACAAAATGATACAATATTTGTGTATATTGTCACATAATCACAAAAATCTAGTTAACATCCATCATCATGCATAGTTATAAATTTTTTTCTTGTAATAAGAACTAAGGTTTTTCAAATATCTAATACAGTATTAACTATAGTTACATGGTATACATTATATTCCCATGACATTTATTTTACAACTGGAAGTTTTGTCTTTTAACCATTTTTATTCATTTTGCCCATCCCCACTCTCCCACACCCTCTTCCCCCAACCCTGGCAACCATCAATCTGTTCTCTGTATCTGTGAGAACATTTTTTGTTTGTTCTGTACATTCCACAGGTAAGTGGAATCACTTAGAATTTGTCTTTTTCTATGACCTAACTCACTTACCATAATGCCCCCAAGTTCCTTTCATTTTGTCACAAATCACAAGATTTATTTAAATCACTGAATAATATTCCTGTGTGTGGGATATATAAAGATACCCAATTTTTTAATATATTCATCCATCAGTGGACACTTAGGTTTCTTCCATGTTTTGGCAATTGTAAATAATGCTGCAATGAACATGTGGGTGCATATATCTTTTCAATTTAGTATTTTTATTTTCTTTGGATAAAACCCAGAAGTGAAGTTGCTGGATCATATGGTAGTTCTACTCTTAGGGTTTTTTTTTTTTCTTTTTCTTTGCTGTACGCAGGCCTCTCACTGTTGTGGCCTCTCCCATTGTGGAGCACAGGCTCCAGAAGCACAGGCTCAACGGCCATGGCTCACGGGACTAGCCACTCTGCGGCATGTGGGATCTTCCCAGACCGGGGCACGAACCTGTGTCCCCTGCAACGGCAGGTGGACTCTCAACCACTGCGCCACCAGGGAAGCCCTACTTTTAGTTTTTTTGAGGAACTTCCATACTGTTTTTCATAGTGGCTGCACCAATGTACATTCCCACCAAGAGTGCAAAGGGTTCTCTTTTCTCCATATCTTCACCAATACTTGTTACCTCATATTTTTGATAATAGACATGAAGTGATATCTCATTGCAATTTTGATTTGTATTTTCCTGATGAATAGTGATGTCGAGCACTTTTTCATATACCTGTTGGCTATCTGTATGACTTCTTTGGAAAAATGTCCTTTAAGTTTGTCTTCCCATTTTTACTCAGATTATTTTTGTGCTATTGACTTGTATGGCTTAATATATTTTGGATATTAACCCCTTATTAGAAATGTATTTTCTTCTAGGAGTTTTATCATTTCAGGTCTTAGACTCAATTATTTAATCCATTTGAGTTATTTTTGTGTATGGTGTAAGATAGTAGTCCAGTTTCATTCTTTCACATGTTACTGTTATTTTATTTTATGTATGCCTCATGTAATCACAAAGCAATAACCTATAGCAGAAGCATGAAAGATATAGGAGTATAAGCATAACACTTCAGTAAACTATCATATTACAAAGGAAGAGAGCAAGAAGAAAGGAACAGAGAAATTATGAAGCAACCAGAAACAATTAAAAAATAGCAATAATTATGTACCTGTCGATAAACTTTAATGTAAATGGACTAAATTCAATCAAAATACATAGACCCATCTGTATGCTGCCAACAGTAAACTCACTTCAGATGTTGAATGTTGTCACATGTTTTTTCTGAGTCTTTTGAGATAATATGATTTTTTTTATCCTTAATTTTGTTAACATTGTATATCACATTGATTTGTGGACATTGAACCATCCTTGCATCCATGGAATAAATTCTTCTTGATCATGGTGTATAATCCTTTTAATGTAGTTTTGAATTCAGTTTGCCAATATGGTGTTGAGGATTTTTGCATCTATGTTCAGCAAGGATTTTGGCCTGTGATTTTCTTATCTTGTGTCTGGTTTTGGTATCAGGGTAATCATGACCTCATAAAGTGAGCTTGGAAGTGTTTCCTAATTTATTTTTGGAAGAGTTTGAGAAGGATTGGTATTAATTCTTCTTTGAATATTTGGTAGAATTCACCAGTAAAGTCATCTAGTCGTGGACTTTTTGTTGTTGTTGTTTTTGCGGTATGCGGGCCTCTCACTGCTGTGGCCTCTCCCGTTGCGGAGTACAGGCTCCGGACGCACAGGCTCAGCGGCCATGGCTCATGGGCCCAGGCCCTCCATGGCATGTGGGATCTTCCTGGACCGGGACACGAACCCGTGTACCCTGCATCGGCAGGCAGACTCTCAACCACTGCGCCACCAGGGAAGCCCTGTTGTTGTTCTTGTTGGGAGGTTTTTTGATTACTGATTACCTCCTTACTAGTGATTGGTCTGTTCAAATATTCTCTTCATGTTTCAGTTTTGGTAAGTTGAATGTTTCTAGGAATTTATACATTTCTTCTAGGTTATCTAATTTGTTGGTGGATAAATTTTCATAGTAGTCTCTTATATTCCTTTGTATTTCTGTGGTATCAGTTGTAACATCTCCTCTTTCATTTCTGATTTGTTTGAGTCCTCTCTTTTTTCTTTGTGTATCTAGCTAAAGATTTGTTAATTTTGTTTATTTTTTAAAGAACCAGATCTTAGTTTCATTGATCTTTTCTATTAATGTTTTAGTCTGTATTTCATTGATTCCATTCTGATCTTCATATTTTACTTACTTCTACCAATTTTAGAGTTCATTTGTTGTTCTTTCTCTATTTCCTTGATATGTAAAGTTAGGTTGTTTATTTTAGATCTTTGTTTCTTGATGCAGACATTTATCCCTATGAACTTTCCTCTTCAAACTGCTCTTGCTACATCCCATAAGGTTAGGTAGGTTGTATTTCCATTTTCATTTGTCTCAAGGTAATTTTGTATTTCTCTTTTAGTTTCTTTGAGTCATTGTGTGTATGATAGCATGCAGTTCAATCTCCATATATTTATGAATTTTCCAGTTTTCTTTATTTTATACAGTGGGTGGTCAAAAAAAATGATTGATATGATTTCATCTTCTTAAGTGTATTAAGACTTCTTTTCTGACCTAACATATGATCAGTCCGGGGAATACTTCATATGTGCTTGAGTAGAATATGTATTCTGTTGCATTTTGGTAGAATGTTATATATATATTTCTGTTAAATCCACCTGTACTACCACATTGTTTAAAGTCAATGTTTCCTTACTGATTTTCTGTATAGGTCCTCTATCCACTGATGTTAATGGGGAATAAAAGCCCCCTACTATTATTGTATTGCTGTCTACTTCATCCTTTACGTATGTTCATACTTTGTATGTCTAGGTATTTCTATACTGAGTGCATCAATACTTAAACAATGTTATATTCTCTTGTTTGACCCCTTTATCATTATGTGATGATCTTTGTCTCTTATGAGAGTCTTTGTCTTAAACTTTATTTTGTCTGGTATATCTACCCCAACTTTCTTTTGGTTTCTGTTTGTATGGAATATCCTTTTCTGTCCCTTCACTGTCAGTCTATGTTTGTCCTTATATCTGAAGTGAATTTCTTGTAGGCAGCAAACAGATGAGTCTAGTCTTTTGATTGGAGAATTTAGTCCATTTACATTGAAGTTTATTGATAGGTATGTTACTATTGTCATTTTGTTGTTTTGTGTTGTTTTATAATTCCTGTTTCTTTTTTCTCTTTCTTTGTGATTTGATTATTTTCTCAATTGGTATTCATAGACTCCATCTTTTGTGTGTCCTCTCTAGATTTTTGCTTTGTGGTTAACAAGAGGCTTTCATAAAATAACTTACTTTATAGCAATCTATTTTAAGTTGCTAACAACTTAAGTTTGAACGTATTCTAAAACCCAGCATTTTTAGAATTGCCATATCTTTAAAACCAGCTTGTCAGAATCTTTCTTATAAACAACATGTTATTTTGATTATAATGAGACAACTCTATACAGAATTAATATCTTTATAATATTGAGTCTTTCAATCCATTAACATTCCCTATCCCTCCATTTATCTAGTTCTCTTTTTTTTGGGGGGGTACCAAATTACTTTATTTGAAGGAATGGTACTAAGGAAAGGACTTGTAGATGTTTTGGTACAACTTACAGAAAAGGTAAAGTTAACCCAAACATGCATGCACTGCCTTGGTGACAAGGGAGGTCACCCCTGTGGCTACAGAAGCCAGCCTAAGGCTTAGCTCTCATTATCACTATTTCCCAGTGTGTGCTTATCAAAGAGATACTGTGCCATGCCAGATTCGGGGGCCCCATCGTGTGCAAGTTGGTTACATGGTCACCCAATTCTTTAATGGATTTCATCTACTCATTCAGATAATGAGTCTCAATGAAGTCACACAAATGGGGGTCATTTTTCTCAGTGGCCAGTTTGTGCAGTTCCAGTAGTGACTGATTCACACTTTTGTCCAAGTGTAGCGCACATTCCATTGCATTCAGCCCATTCTTCCAGTCATCACAGTCTGGTTTCTTGATATCCTGAAGGAAGATTCAGCCACCCCGTTGGTTCTGCAGCTTCATCAGTTTCTCAGCATGTTCCCTCTCCTCACAAGATTGGTGAAGAAAGTATTTGGCAAAGTTCTTCAAAGCCACATCATCGCGGTCAAAATAGTACGACATGGACAGGTAGACGTAGGAGGTGTAGAGCTCCAGGTTGATCTGGCGGTTGATGGTGTTCTCTGAGTCCTGGTGGTAGTTCTGGCACACCTGCGAGGGGGACACGGTCGTCATGGCGGGCGGCTGAGGTGAAGTGGTGGCAGTGGCTGCATGGCGCTGTAACAGGGGCAGGGACCTTAGGGCGGTCAGAGGGCACTGTGAGGTGGTGGCGAGGGCTGGCTCTGAGCGTCTGGCCAGAGCGGGGGAAGAGCACCGGGTTCCGTCCAAGCACTGTTGAAGCAGGAAACCATGGCTACTCTCCACGAAGACTGTCTAGTTCTCTTTTTAATATTTCTTAACTTAGAATAACTATAAAACATTGTTCTGTACATCATGTTTTCTTAGCTTGATATTTTATTTTTGTATGCTATTAAAAATGGTATCATTTTATACCTAAAATTTTTGTAGTTATATAGAAGTATAAATATGTCTAGATAGCTAACAAGATAAGTATATAGATAGGCATACATATAAATACTTGTATACACCAAGCTTTTTTATTTACAAAATTGTCATTTATAAATAGCAAATTATTATTTTTTTCTTGCGTTGTTTTACTGACAATATATCCAACACAATCTTGGTGTGTTTTATTGAGTATACCTTTTTTATTCTGGATTTCAGAAAGATTTCAGTACTTTATTCTTTACTGAATCTGTTTTTGCTCTTGTTTTTGTTTGTTTTTTAAGTGAACATTCTTTATGAGATTAAGATAAATCTTCCAAATTTTCTTAGCATCTTTGAATGTTTGTGAATTATATTAAATGATATTTTTGCAACTACATATACACTTTTCAATAGATACCATATGTATGATTTTCTACCTTATTAATATGGTGAATTACATTGCTTGATGTTTCTGTATTGTGTTTCTTGGAAGCAAATTATGTTGAGATATATTTATTTTAGTTAAGTAGATAGATGATAGGTGGGTAGATAGATAAAGATAGATTTGATATGTTAATATTTTGTTTTGAAATTTTACATCTATATTTATGTGAAAGGTTAGCCTATAATTTTCTTATTTTGTAATATCATTGTCCAGTAACTAAGTTATATTGTACACATAGAAAACTTTGCTGAGTAGTTTGTGTATAATCAGTATTATTTCTTCCTTAACTGTCTGGAAATTATGTAGGTGACACCAACTTGACCTGGCAATCTCATTGAGTAAATTTTGGTACACATTCTGATATATTTATTAAATATAGTAATATTCTGTTTGTCAGTTTTGGTAAATTGTGTTTTCCTAAAATATTGTTAAATTCATCTGAAATATAAAATATTTGGTGTAAAGTTTATCATAATTATTTTTATTTTCCTTTTTATTAATGCCCATAAAATTAGTAGTTTTCATGCATCTTTTCTCTTTTTTGCTTGATTAATTTTGTTTTTTGGTTTATAAATTAGCTTTTAAGAATAACTAAAGTGCCTTTGTTGATTTTCTTTATGGTATGCTTGTTTTTTTATTTCATTGAATCCTACTCCCACATTTTTATTGTTCTTTTTTAATTAAAATAAAAATGAAAGTCAATGAGAATACGATAAATCAACTTGGAAGAATGCTGTGAAACAAAACTAAACATTTATGTTATGAATATGGATCATTTGACTTACTTTCTAATTTTAGTCCAGATGTAGTATTGTTTTCACAAGTTTACAAATGATAAGAATTAGAAAGAGAAAACTTAAGTAAATTAACTGTAGGTTGCAGAGATAGGGTTGGAGGTGAAACTAGCATTTAAATCAAGGTTTTCCAGAATTGAAAGTCCATTATTGTCTCATATTACTATACTGCTCTGGCAAATGTTTTGTGAAGTTACACTTATAGATCTTGAATAGGTGTCCAGAGTTTGTCTACCATCTATCATTTGACCCTTTGCTTTCACTAGCTAAAATTTCACACCTTATCCTCCTCACATATTTTTTGTATATTGCAATATTCCTTCTTTTCTTTCCTTTTCCTCCTTTTTCTCACACAATTTTATTTTTATTTCCTTCCTTAGTTTTCAGCCAAATGTGTAACTCCAGACTATAAATGCATAGCAATAAGATAGAATATATTTTGAAAACCATTCTTCCATTTCTTTTTTTTTTTTTTAATGCACCTGGATTAGCTTAGCCAAAGTTTGTGGGTTTATTTGCTCAATTAATGGACGCTGACTGATGGACTGTCTGAAAAACACCCTATTGTTCCTAAATTAGTTGTAGCAAATAAATATGTTTCTCAGTCATTATTTGGAAAACATCTGCATTGGTAAGCAGCTTTTGCTACAGTAACAGATTCTTGACTATAAATGACTTAAATAAGTGAGTATATTTTTATATAACAAGTTTGAGGGCTGGAGTTTGAGGGCTGCTAGCATTGGTTTAGTGGTTTAAAGATGTCAAAGACAATATCTCTTTGATTCCCTTGACTTTTCTCCCATGTCTGCAAGGTGGCTGCTCAAGAGCCAAGTCTTTTGTTAACATTCAAAACAAGAAGGCAAAGGTAATCAGATGTGAAGGGAGTGGTAGATGGTAGTTACAGTTGTCACTGACTTATGAAATAGTTAGCTAAGGAATAGGTCAGGAAGGGATTAGAGACCCTGCAAGGAGAGGAATATGGGACAACTATTGGAGGGAATGAGTCTTGGGGTAGAAAATAAATGATTAGTAGAAATTCTAAGCAATGGTCAGGGTCTGTGAATGCTTGCTTTTTATCTGGATTGTTATAGGTTTATGAGAAAAACAAAGAAAGTTTATTAAAAATATGCATGGAGGATTACAAAGTCAATAATGTAACTTAGGACTCTTGTTTATAACTGATGTAAACCCAAATCAAAATCAAATAAATAAGTAAAGCAATCTCTGGCTTTCATAACAGAACATTTCAGTAGTAGAGCTGTTTCCAAGCATAAATTATCTCATGTACTCAAGATTACATGAGAGGTATATTTGTAACTCAGTGCTGATTTTCTCCATGTTGGCTTCATTTTAAGGAGGTTACTCCTGGGTGAGACAAAATGGCTTGATTCTACTGATTAGGCAAACCTAGATGAAAGAGAGTGCTTCATTCACTATAGTTTCAACCCAGGTGTTGGGATTTGAGTTTCTCTGATTTGGTCTGAATCAGAGAAAATAATCAACTTTATAATCAACTTTAAATCATTTATTGTGGCCAGGAACATCCAGAGGTGTGGTCACCCATCTACAATTATAAAGACTGAGATTGGGAATAATTACTTCCCACAAGGAAATTCAATGGAAATTGATGTTAAAATAATAGATACTTATGGCCAAGTGAACTGGTTCAAGTTAAGTTGTCTGTAAAATGTGGAAATTTAAAAATCACCATGGTTTGGTTTTGGGGTCCTAAGAACTGTATAAGTAAAAGAAGAGGGGTTTTTTTTGGTGCAGATTTGCTTCAATGAGAACTATTAGAGTAGATATCCAAAGATAATAATAGAGCAGAAAAATCCAGATGAGAAAACCTAATGGGAAGTAATATGAGAAAATTGGGTAGGGTACAGATGCTGAAGGTGTAATTTCACAAAGAGTGCAAATTAATGGTAAATTGAGAGAGAGGAAAATAAAACCTTAGAGATATAGATTAAGACAGTGTGTTCAAAGGGAATAGAAATTTTTAAGATGCCAGTGACTAGGACAGTGGATGGTACCAGACAAATATTTGTTGAATCTATGCAGGTAAAATAGAACATTATAAAATCCAGGGATAATTGTATTAGCAGTTAAGTACTTTGAAAAGATGATGTATGATGATGTATTCAAACAATAATAGATCATAGTTCCATTGTATTTGACGGGTGAAGAAAGGAGCTCTACCTAAATTCATGGCTGCTACTGGAGTTAAATAAGGAAAGCATAAGGAAGATGAATATGAAAACTACAGCAAAATTTCTTTCAGAATGGGTCAAAAAAAACCAAGGTCACTTTGTAAAAATGGATTTTCTGGAAAAATGGAAATTGGCAATATCCCTTAATACTCTTATTGAAAGAAAATCTCATTTTATTAGGGTAATGGTAGGTAATAAAACATGACTTCCCTTTTTTCCCATTTATTAATGAATTAGAATGTGCAAAACCCTGGTAATAATTGACATAAAAAGGCTCATAAGCATCATTAATGTCTTCCTTACCAGCATTTTAATTTTACAAAACCAGCATTTTTGTTAAAATTATAGTACATTAAAAGGAGTTTTATCCTACTATTTGCTAAAGATGTATGATGACAGTTTTTAAAAAGATAAGCATGGGTGGTAGAGAAGGCAGTTCAGAATTTGGCCTACACCATGTGAGAATTTTTTCTTAGACTAAAGATGTAAAATGAGATCAACTAAATATTTTTGGTTTGAAAAAAACATATGATAATTTTCAAGTCTTATATATTTAATTTCCAAGGATTTTTATTTGAAACTTCGAATAGTTAAAATCATTGAAAAAGAAAAGAGCATGAATCAAAATCTAAAATGTAGTATAGGCTTTGAAACATTGGAGAAAGTGCTAAATTTGGCAAATATGCAAATATGTTTCTGGCAATAATAACATATAGCTTTATCATCTACTGCTTGATCCTCCAGTGGATAATTAAGTTCCCTATCCAAACAATTTGTCCTAAGTATACATAATAATATCACTAATTAAAATGTCCCATTAATGTCTTCATTTTATTTCATAGCTCAGTTAATTTTCTAGGCAGGTGAACTAATACATGCCTATTATTAGCTTACATTTTGAATCATATCCAATGGTAATTCATAATCATTCTGTGCCATTTCCAGTTTTGAACTAACGCCATATGCTGAAGACTTAAAAATACTCTCCCACTCTTTGTTTCTTTTTTATTACAAATTTTGTAACTTTGCCAGATACAGTCTTAGGTGCTTAGATCTTATGACAGCTTTTCTTTATATATACTTAGATTAGAAAATACTGTATCTTCCATTCCAAATGTCTTCAGTTCATATATATTAGGAAATGAATTTACAGACATTTTATTCAGTTATTTGAATTTTATGTAAGGTTAATTTAACCTGCTAATATCTATGACTGAAAAAAAAATTCATGGCAAGTCTATAGGGTACTGGGTTCACAAGATCTAATCTGTGGGGTAGGAAACGAAAGGGGAAGATGACCACCGCCAGGTAACAAAGAAGGCCTGAGATAAACTGTATTCAGGTTTGTCTTGCCCTTAACTTGTCTCCCACTGATAGATTTAAGCCTTATATGCATGCCAATATATTACTAATTTAAAATTTTTTCTAATAACTTGTTTTTAAATTAAAAAAATTTAAGGTCTTAAGAGATATTAGTATAATTTTGGGGGAATATCTAGCCTTCCACAAAACAGTAAATACTGAGTCATTAAATTCCATGTGGGGACTGGTTATGGACTTTAGTAACAATGATTCTGAGATGAGGGAGGCATACGATGCTCTTGACTTGTACCAAAGTGTTTTTTCATAACTTAATGCACTTCAGACTCATCAGACTAATTGTCATTGAATTTCCTTGATTTTTAGTTTATTCATTTTTTAAAAATAAATGATAGTGGGCTCCCCTGGTGGCGCAGTGGTTGAAAGTCCGCCTGCCGATATAGGGGACACGGGTTCGTGCCCCGGTCCGGGAAGATCCCACATGCCGCGGAGCGGCTGGGCCCGTGAGCCATGGCCGCTGAGCCTGTGCGTCCAGAGCCTGTGCTCTGCAACGGAAGAGGCCACAACAGTGAGAGGCCCACATAACGCAAAAAATAAATAAATAAATAAATGATAGTTTTGGAATGCATGATCTGGTATTCATCCCTTTCAACTGTAAGCCCAAATACTAATGGGAGATTGACAACCCCTAACTAAAAGTGTGGAACTCGTAATGGCAGTCCATTCTCTCTTGACATGGACTTCTGTAGGACTGGGAACACACACACTGGTTCAGGGATGACAGGGAATAAATTTGTTAGTGAGACTAGAAATTTACCAGATGCCTCTGGGAAGTAAGGATTTTTTTTTTTTTAAACACTCTTCCACTAGACACATATTATGGTTATAACGCATATTTCTTTATTCCCGACATAGTATCTCATTGTTTATTGGAGGTTGAGACTATTCTAAAATAAAGTATACAAAAAATAATTATACACTTCAGTGTTAGCTATCCAGTTAAAATTCCTATGTGTATCTTAATCTTTCACTTGCTGAATAAAATGCAATCACAGACTAACCCTTACACCTTGAATCTATGTGACATCACTGGAATTGGTTGAATAGTTCCAACTGAAAATAAAATGTTAGAGCATATCTGAATAGTGAGTAATCAACTTTTGGAACTTTGCTGCATATTTCAATTATGAAATTGAAATGCATACCCAGCACTTATTTTAGTAAAATGGTTGTAAACCACATGTCCCATTCAGACAAAATCTCCTTTTCCTCTCAAAATTGTCCCCACAAAGCTACTCAAATAGCAAGAATTAAAGTTTTATGAAATTTGCTTATGAACACATGGCTGCAGTTGGGGTCTTTTGTTGTTTCTTTGTATTTTTCTTTCTGATTGAAAGAAACGAAAGAAAACTTTTAACATATAAAGCAACATAACAGTTTTATTCTGGGTACATTATCAATGTATTTTAAAATAAATGTAACTCATTATTAACTTGCCCCATCAAGAGAAGCTCAATAGGTCTTTAAATATAAGGTAATGTAAAGAAAAAAGTTTATAGAAAATATAATTAAAGTGGGTTAACAATAATCTCAAGGCAGATAACAATTTTTTTTTTTTAGCTTTGCTCATCTGACATTTGGTGTTGTTAACAGTATAAAATTAATTTCCTCAAATCAAAATACATTTTTATTAAAAATCATTAGATACATCAGATAGTAAATATATCAATTTGGTCTGATGTTGTCTCAGAGCTTTTCATTTGAGATTTGTAGAGGAAATTACAGACCTATGATAAAATCATATCAGATATAACAGCCACGTATTTGAAATATCCTCAAAAAAAAGAAAAGTTGCTATTTTCAAACACTTTTATAATTGACACCTGCTCAATAGGACTGTCTTCTCCAAAGTATACATCTCACCCCAACAGTCAGTAGGGAATGCCCTGCCTTTTAATCATTTCCAGAAGTGCTTCAACACTATGGGAATGATAGTGCTGTGTCATTCCACATTGATTTAATCAGTGACATGTTCCTGGAAGTCACTTCATGGTACACTATTATATAAAAAATGAAGGGAAATTACTGCAGAAGAGGGGGAAAAAAAGCATATGGTACTGGATAACAGTGATCATTTCAAATATTATAAAGCGTGTCACTTAATCTATTTCTGCCTCAATGTAACCTCCCTCCTCTGTATCAATATTATTAAGGTACATCAGCTACTATGAAGAAGCGCTTACCTTCTAAGAAATGTATCTTAAATATAACATGAAAGAAGTATGAATTGCTATCCTGAAGCTGAAAAACTATGTTTTATGGCTTTAATAAACATCATTATGTCCATACATTATTCACATTCATGCAAGTGAGTGTGTGCACACATACCCCTCACGCCTGTGTGCACGCACATAAACACACACGCACAAAGGGAGTAAATGTGTGATAGTTGTTGAAATTGCTTTACTAAATGTTCTGTTCTAAAAAGTGAAAACTGCCTGGATTATTTTAATTAATGTAGGCTTTAAGCATTTAATCCTGGTTTCCTTGAAATGCTTTTGGTAGGGGCAATGTTTTAAAAGTTGTCTGTAACTTATGAATGTAAAAAAAAAGAAAATCTTAACATGAATTCGGGAAAGTCCAGTGCTGAGATGATGACTTTATTATATTCACTATTTCAAGTTTCAAAGCTAATCTAATGGAAGTACACATAAAATCAGTTTAAACAGTTTTTGAATAGCCTATAAGGCATTTATTTTTAGAAGTTTTATGCAATGTAGATTTTTAGTATTTCTAATTCCTGGTATTATGTTTGTATTGTGTGAATTAGTATTAACACATTTTTCTGTAAGGTGCATTTTGTACAGAAAAAAATTCTTGTCTTCAAATGTCTATCAAAGTGTCTGTACCCTGAATCTTTTCAGATCTCCCTTGTTTCAGCAGTTTCCTGATGCAGGAAGGAGTTTCCTAGCGTTTTTGCCAAATAATCTGAATAATTTGTTCATGTACATAGTTACCTCCTAAAAGGGATTTGAGGCATGCTCCTTATAACATCAAAATTTTGTTCTTTCTCCTACATTTTTACCACACTCTCCCAAAATTCTGAGACACCAGTTCCAATAAGTGTTTTTTTGTTTGAGTGAGAACTGGCCATCTGCTTCCCTGTAGGGGTCATCTGGACTTGTTTTATCATGACATATTTCTAGCATCACCAGAGATAGAATTCTGTCTTAGTATTCTCAAATAACTAGATTCTAACCCTCTGATTATTTCACATATCCCCAAATCTGACTTATATCCCATCTCATTCCCAATCCACAAATCCTTTCAATGTGCCTCTGGAACTCCTGGACTGTCATCAAGGTATGTCTTAAATCCTCAACTTTCTCTGAATCATTCCTTTAACTTCTTTTTCTAATATGACCTTGGCTCTCTTCTGAGGTCACTAATTCCACTATGCCCGTGAGATGGCTAATCTTTCCGCTTTAGAGTAGGTGATTCTTTTTACTCTTAACGGCTGCTTTCAGACTATCAGACCTCTATCCCCTCGCACTACGCACATACACGCACACACTCTCTCAGCTCCACTGAAGTTCACATGATCAGACCGTACCCCTATTATTACTCTTTGTGCAGTCTTTCTGGTCAGTTCTCCTTGTTCATGGATAATTTTAGTATCTGCTTTACTGACACCTACTCTATCACTGTCCTGGTCAACATTCTTCAAAATTGCATTACATTTGAATAATCCATCCAGCATCCTGTCAATTTGGTTCCTTATCTTCACTTTTATTGATTTTTTCCTCCATCTTACACTCTTAATATGATACCCTAAAACTTGTCATTATAATAAATGCAACACATTCCAAATCTCCATTTCAATTACCTTATCCTTAGAGCACTACCTGCAATATTTAAAACTTATTCTTTCTAGAACTGAAGTTAATTAATAATCCTATTCTCCTAGGTGACTATTTTGCAGGTTATTTTTTATCTCCTTAAACTTCCAAAATCCACCTTCTTCTCAACTGGTAATCTTTCTCCGTCAGTGCCCTGAAGCCAACAATCTCTAGGGATATTTGGTATTTTTGTAATTTGTACAGTTATCAAAATTTGTCTGTGCTTAAACAAGATTATGAGGTGGTATTTGTTTGTTTTTGTTTTAGTCTCACTTCATCATAGTCCTAGAGTGATATTCCCACCCACACATGTCCTTAAATAGTTTAGAATAATTATAGATAACTGTACGTATGAGATAATAAATTTACTCTGAAAACTAGGCTTTTGAAAAAAATTGACAGTATGACTATCAGGGGTGGCATTTCCTTGGTAACATCACCACAAGTAAAAGTTTATCCAATTTTGAGCTAACATCCACTTTTTTTTAGTAATCTCAATTGTAAATACCCATGTAATATAAATTTTGATTTTTTCAAGAAATTATGCTTTTGACATTAATTGGACCTTACTGCATAGATATGCATACAGTTTTATCTAAGTTTTGAGATTAGAGTTGTACAACTAAGACAACTCAGTACTCTATATTGAAGTGGAATGAGGGTGAGGTATTATTTTGGAGTAAGAATTGATTTTGTTTTGAAATGCTCACCTGATCCTACACTCAGTGGTAATTATCTTGATTTATGTTCTCAGAAATATACCTAAAGACTCAATTCCTTTTTAATTTCACTGACTTTTTTTTTCTTTATCAAGGTATAATTTACATACAATAAAATCTACTTCTTTTAAGTGTAAAGTTTAAACTTTGGTAATTGAATACAGTTGTATAACTTCCACCACAATCAGGATATAGAAAATGTCCACCACCAGTGTGACCTTTTCTAATATTATTCTGTGAGATTACTTATGTTCAATAAGAGAACATCTTGACCTAACTGTGACTGTGAGGCCAGCTTCTAATAACACTAAATACTTGCTGTTAGTGTTAGCTGGTTCAGAATATCAGGGTATTCTTTTCTCTTTCACATTTCTCCCTTAAATAAGAACAAAGTGTTAAACAGAAGATAACTTCTACATCTTCCCAGTATCAAATATACATATTTTCAGCTAGTTTCTGCTACATATATAAAATGTCATTATTCCTATATAAGGCAAACCTTTCTCCCTATGTATTGGATTCTATCCCATATCACTAAATCAAGGAACTTCCTTCTACAGTTTTATTTTCTCGCTTCTTTTTTAAATATCTTTTATTTTTTATTGAGGTATAATTGATGTAACATTATACTAGTTTCAGGTGCACAACATTTTGATTTGATATCTGTATATACTGCAAGTTTATATCACAATATCACAAAATCATCACAATAAATATCTGTCACCATACAAAGATACAAAGTTTCTTATGATGAGAACTTTTAAGAACTCTTAACATCTTTCAAAGATGCAATATAATGTTTTTAACTATAGTTACCATTCTGTAAATTATATCTCCATGACATTTTATAACTGGAAGTTTACCTCTTGACCCTCTTAAAACATTTTTCCCACCTCCCATTCCCCTTCCCTCTGGCAATTACCAATTTGTTCTCTGTATTTTTTAGTTTTTTTGTTCATTTTTTTGTTCATTTTTTGTTCATTACTTTTTTGTAATGAACAAACATTACATTTTTGTAATGATCAAACATTACATTTTTCAAATGTAATTTTGAACAAACATTACATTTTTTGTAATTTTGAACAAACATTACATTTTTGTAATTTTGAACAAACATTACATTTTTGTAATGAACAAACATTACATTTTTCCCACCTCCCATTCCCCTTCCCTCTGGCAATTACCAATTTTTCTCTGTATTTTTTAGTTTTTTGGTTCATTTCTTTTTCATTTTTTGTTCATTACTTTTTTTGTTCATTTGTTTTTTTGGATTATGCATATAGGTGAAATTATACAGTATTTTTCTATCTATGTCTGACTTATTTCACTTAGCCTAATAGCTTCAAGATCCATCCATGTTACCGCAGATAGCAGGATTTCATTCCTTTTTATACAGTTGAGTAGTTTTCTATTGTATATATTTACCACATATTTTTTATCCATCATCTATCCATGGACACTAAGGTTGCTTCCATATCTTGGCTTTTGTAAATAACATTGAAACAAATAAAGGGGTGCATATATCTTTGCAAATTACTGTTTTCATTTTCTTCAGATAAATACCAGGAGTGGAATTGCTGTATTGTAGGGTAGTTTTTATTTTTAATTTTCTGAGGAAACGTCATACTGTTCTCCATGGTGGCTGCACTAATTTATATTCCCACCAACAGTGCAGGAGGTTCCCTTTTCTCCACATCCTTGCCAACACTTGTTTGTTTTTGTCTTTTTGATGATAGCCATTCTACAGGTGTGAGGTGATATCTCATTGTGGTTTTGATTTGCATTTCACTGATGATTAGTGATATTGAGCATTATTTCATGTGTCTATTGGCCATCTGTATATTTATTTTGGAAAAAAGTCTTCTCATCTCTGCCTTCTAAAACAGTTTCTTCTCTACACTGTATCATTCCTATGAGCAGACAAATATTTCGTATTATCTCCCACTTTAAAAATAAAGGTAAAAGAACAGCTTTCCCTTGATCTTCATTCTCCTCCAGCTTTTACCGCTTTTTTAATATACTTCTCTCATTTCAAATGAGATGGCTTAACTACTGTACATATTCAGAGTCATGGCTTCCTCTCCTCCTGTTCTCCTTAAATCTCATCTAATTGTCCCCAGCATTTGCCAGCAGAAGCTACCGTCAATGTTACTAATTCCTCCATATTGTCCAAACTATGGGTTAGTTCTCAGCCCTAATTTTTTCTGAAGATCAGCAGCATTTGACATGATTGCTTCCTGATTTTTGAAACATCGTTTTTATTAAATTTGCAATAGCAGTATCTTTGTTTTCTTCTCAGTCCTTCTGAATCTCCTTTGATAGAACTTTTCTTCTTGCTGCTATGCATTTTGAAGAGTAACCTCAGATTTTGTCCTGTCACAAATTTTCTTCTCTTTTTACGGTTATTCTTTGGGTGATCATATGACCTATAGAGAAATAATTATTTCCATCCCAGAACTTTCCCTTGAATTTTAGACATTTATATCCACCCAGCATATAAAATGTGGCCTGCCTCAAGCTATTTTCTTCACTCTTCTGTAGTCTACTATCTGATATCTGTTAGTATCCTAGGAATCTGTCTAAACCAGTCACCATTCCTGCCTGGTGTGATACAAACTATATTTCACAGACTCTCTTTCCAGTGGCTTTCTGTTAGGTTCTGCTAATATAAGACTGTGGCAGGAGATTGGAAGCTGGTAAAATTATAAAATACTTTTATGGCTTCTGAGTGTCCCTAACAATGGTTGTCCCAGCTGTGCTAGTGGGGATGGTGGTAGTGAAAAAAACTTGAGAAGCAGTAATAACAGCAACAGTGGAGACAGCGACAGGAATGTGGTAACAGTACTTAAGGCAGTAGTAGCATTTGCAAAAACAAGGAATGTGAGTGAGCTCCTGGCTTCCTGCTTAACCAGTTCAAACACAGCAAGCAGAAGCTTCAACTGGGAGGACAATCCCAGGCTTGGAGTGACACCATTCTCCCTGTGCTTCTCCAGCTCTAACAGTAATAGTGTCTTCCTGCAATTGTTCATTATTTGCTAACCTCACCTATCCCTTTTTGTTCCTTCAGTGCTTCAAACTATTGAAAACGAAATTCTCTAAATTACCTCCGTTTGTATTTCTTGAGTAGTTTGTTTTTATGATTGAAGACTGACTGATATAATATTTGAGCCAGAAGGGCTCTGAGGAAACAGATCTTTTGGGATTAGTTAGCTAACATAATTGCTTTAAAAAAGTGATTACATCCTTATCAGTGGAAAATAAACTGGAAGATAAATTGATATTACTCAGAGATAGATGCAGTGACTGAAAACTTTGGTCTTCCTTGTTTGGAGGAGTGAAATATCTTCCTGTGCATGAAGGATAGTTACATCCTATTAGGAAGAAGCATGGTTATTCTCTTTGACTGAATAACCAACATAGTGGACAGTGCCAAATAGTGTCTTGTCTCTTAGTACAACACCCATCCTTCCATACCTCATTTTTACCTTCAAGTTAGAAAATGTAAATTACGTTTCCTAATCCATTTTGCCAGCTGACTTCCCCATTGCATTCCTCTAATGGAAGACACAGGCAAAGGATCTGAATACAGGAAGAAGGGAAAAACCAAGCCATTCTAAACTGCCAACTAGTCTTTCAGTAGTTAAAAATTATGGGTCAGGAAGTGATTGTTTAAACTGTCATAACAAAGAACTCCAACATCTCACTGGTATATTTATTGCTCACACTACATGTCCACCACTGGGATAATCTGGGGATTCTGTTTCATGTCAATCTAAACCAGAGATGCAAAGGTATAGAGCATCCACAATTGGAACATTGTTAGCTGCTGTTGGCAGAGATAAAGAGCTTCTTTTCACATTTTTTTAGCTTAGGAATGTCACTCGGCCACACCTATCTCCAAAATTGTCAGGAATCTGGAGATAATTTGTGAACAATATTAATAAGCACTACACTAACCTTCCACCATAAGAACATGTACTTCCCACACCTTTCTAAAAAAAAAAAAAAAAAAAAAATTGCCAGCATTAAAATCTCTATTTAAAAAAAAAAAGAAAAGAAATACAAATTCTAAGGTATTTTCAGTTTTTGTACTTATCTTTAATGGAAACATCATCTTAAATCAGTTTTTTCCTCCCATGTTCCTCATTGAAATAATTGGTACTCCATAAACTCAAGTTTTTTAGGCAAAAAAGTTTTGGATTCCTTTCTTTGTCTTACATCACATACCCAGTATATCAGAAATTCTGGCCACCTCCAACTTTGAGATGTTTGCCAAACACCATTTCCAGCACTTCCACTGCCACCACATTGGTCCAAGCCACCATCACTTTTTGTCCCAGTTACTATAAAAACTTCCTAACTGATCTCTCTGCTTCCACTTCTTTTCTACAACAGGACTGTTGGCCCTTTTGGCATGTAAGTCAGTTTGTTGCTCCCTTCACCAAATTCACGTGATGGCATCTTATCAATTGTGAAGTAAAATATCAGAGCTGTTATCTACCATGCTCTACAAAATCTGATCCTTAACCACTTGATAGCTATGCTAGTGATGGATACAGTTGTATTGGTATAGGTAAGTAGGTAAACAGATAGATACATATATACATATGTAGATAAAATGGAAGTAATATTATTAGTCAAAACCCTTAGTGTATGCAGAAGCATTGGCTGTTTAGAGACTTTTAATGGTGATTCAAAGAAAAGCGTATGACATTTGGTAACACTTTATCACTTGATTTACTGCTCCTATTAGACCTTGGATATTCCAGGGAACAGCGAAAACACTTTTTTAAGTTTGCACTTGTGAGTAAATGATAAAGAGATTAAATGAAATGTGATAGAAGTGGAATAAGGTTGCAATTCATAGAAGGGTAATGACTTTGACTTAGGGCTTTACAGGGATATTATTAGTTACATGTCAATATCAAATCTTAGCCATGAATACACATTCTTAAATTCCTTCTAAAAATGAGAATTTTAAATGAAAATACTGAACAAAATTCTTATCTTTATAATACATGAATATTATAAAAGTTTTCTTGATCCCTTGATTTGTTTGATAAATGTGCTATTTAAGATCTTCAGAGTCAAATTCATTGTTTGAAGGTTTTTTCCTTAAGATTTGTTAAAAAGGTTTTTGTGTTATAATCTCTATAAATGGTTCCTATTTACATTTAATGCAACAGTATTCAAAATTGCCATTAATATTCCAACAATCAATAGAACTATTTATGAAATTTCATCATTATAGGAATATGTATACATTTATCTATAATAAAATTATTTAGCTTGTGTAAAATTTTCATCCACCATAATTTCAGTATTTCATAAATTTAATTCTAAAATAGACCAGAAAGAAAAAATTGTACAGCCTATCAGAAATTATAACACACAATAGAAAAATAATAAAATTTAGAAATAATAAAAATAATATGTAAAATTACTTTTGCCTAATCACACTTACTACATTAGGGATTTTATCAGGGTCAGGGACATGAGGCAAAAATTTAAGAATCTTATACTTCGGGAAACCTGTGATAAAGAATAGCTAGTGAGCATATCAGGGAAAGATCTGGGGAATGAGAGGGAAAAAATGCCTATCATACCAATGAACAACACAGAAAAATGTACACATAAATACAATTTTATCAGTTTGTACTGATATTTCCAGTGTGTAAATGTTAGTTAGAAATATGAATCTCAGACCCCATCCCAGACCTATTGCACAGAATTTACATTTTGGGAGGTTATCTTATGTTCATTAAAATTTGAGAAGCACTGGTCTAATAAACTACTGAGAACTAGTTTGGATTGAATGGAGTGTCTACCATATTGGAGATCCTTTTCTTGGTTTCTACCTTCCTTCCATCTATCAAACAGCTTCCAGCTGTTCCATTGAACACAAGATATGTGGTTATTAATGAGCATTCATGACATTTTCCTAAACACTGAGGCTTGGATTTCTATGGTAGTAGAGAAAACCAACAAAAGAGAGGTTAACTGAAAGCATACCCCAAAGTATTATATGCTTTGACAAAGGAATAAATTCATCTGGCCTTACATAGTAAAGGGAACACCAACATATTTTTATGGACCACCGCTGATGTTTCATACAGTGGTTCTCAGATAGTCTGATGGTATTCCAAAAGAATATAGTAAGTAAAACAATTCTGCTCATATATTTTTGAAATTTTTAAACGAAGGATTATGTTGGTCAAAACATGTTTTGCTTATTTAACAACTTCTTAAACATTGTATATGAGATATAATGACTGGGTGATTTCTTCTTTACTATCATGAATGGTTCATTTTGTTTAACATTTTATGTCTATAAATAAGTTATTTGTTAAATTTTCAGTTTATCATTTCACTTGCATTATCACCCAATAAGCAAAATAGATCAAAGTTTAAATGGCTGAGAATTCTTTATTGGAATGGAAGTATAGTTGTTAAAACAGCAATTTAAATATTATAACAAAATTAGTTAATCAAATGGCATTATTGAATTCTTTTTTTTTAAATTGGGGTATAGTGTTTTACAATGTTGTGTTACTTTCTACTGTACAGTGAAGTGGAGTTCCCTGTGCTGTATAACAGGTTCTCATTAGTTATCTATTTTATACATATTAGTGTATATATGTCCATCCCAATCTCCCAATTCATCCCACCCCATTATTCAGCCATAAAAAGGAATGAAATTGAGTCATTTGTAGAGATGTGAATGGACCTAGAGACTGTCATACAGAGTGAAGTAAGTCAGAAAGAGAAAAACAAATATCATATATTAACACATATATGTGGAATCTAGAAAAATGGTACAGATGAAGCAGCAGTATTGAATTCTATACAATATTAATAGCATAAAATATGGAATAAGCAATACTATCCCAACTCTCTAATGGTTTTCTTTTTAATGGGATGAAAACATTCTTTTGCAGAATATGAATTCATTCTTGTCATATATAATTTTTTATGTCATATTTTACATCTTCATGTTTAGTCTTTTACTGGTTATTGTAGTCCTATTGATTTTATAATATTTTGTTTTTTAATCTTTGTAATAGTTTATTTAAGTGGTTGATCCTCAGCTTTTGTTACATATTTGCCTTTACTATACTGGAATTTTTCCTTTCCTACAGACTTTTACTTCTTCTTATGGCCTTTTATTTTTCACTTAGAGAAGACCCTTTAACATTTCTTTTAGGGTATGTTTGGTATTTTTTTTTAATTGAAGCATAACTGATTTACAATGTTATGTTAGTTTCAGGTGTACAGAACAGTGATTCCGATTATATATATATATAATCTTTTTTAGATTCTTTTTACTCTTATAGGTTATTACAAAGTACTGAGTAAGATATGTTTAGTATTGATGAACTCTTAGTTTTTGCTTGTCGAAGAAATTCTTTATCTCTCCTTAAATTCTAGACTATAATCTTGCTGGGTAGAGTATCCTACATTACAGGTTTTTCCTTTGAGCACTTTGAATACAGCATGCCACTCCCTTCTGGCCTGCAAAGCTTCTGCAGAAAAATCAGCTGATTGCCTTATGGGAATCCCATTATGTATGATTCTTTGTTTTTCTCTTGCTACATTTAGAATCCTCTCTTCACCTCTAAATTTTGCAATTTAATTATGATATGTCTTGTGGGTCTGTTTGGGTTCATCTTGTTTGGGACCTTCTGTGCTTCCTGTACCTGGATATCTGTTTCCTTCTCTGGGTTTGGGAAATTGTCAGCCATAATTTCATCAAATACATTTTTGAACCCCTTCTTTCTCTTTTCTTTTTCTGGGGCCCCTATAATGCAAATGTTGATACACTTGATGTTGTCCCAGAGGTACCCTATACTGTTCTCATTTTTTTAAATTTGTTTTTCTTTGGCTGTTTTAATTGTATGATTTCCATTATCCTATCTTCCAGATTGCTTATGTGTTATTCTCTATCACCTGGTCTGCTGTTCTTTCGTTTCACTGTTTTTTGTTTTTTTCATTTCAGTTTTTGTATTCTTCAGGTCTGACTGTTTATTTTTATATATTATAGTTCCTTGTTAAAATTATCACTCTTTTCATCTATTCTTTTCCCTAATTCAGTTAGCATTCTTTATTACTAATGCTTTGAATTCTTTATTTGGTAAATTGTTTATTTCTGTTTCATTTTTTTTCAGAAGTTTTCTCTTGTGAGACGAATTCCTCTATCCTTTCATTTTGCTGAACTTTCTCTGTCTCTATGAAATTAGGTGAAAGAGTTACCTGTGGTGACCTTGAAAAGGATGTTCTTTTGTGGAAGCGTCCCTATGCAGTCTGTGTGTGCCCAATGGCTTTGGTGGGAAAGCTAGATTTGACCTGAACCCAAGTCATGTCTTTGCTCCGGGTATGCTGGCAGCTATCACCTTAGTAGGAGGTGGGGCTGGAAATGGAAGGGCTAGGTCTGGAGTCAGGGGTGAGGCAAGGCTTCCCCTCTGCCCAGTGGCTGTCACTGCCCTATCAGGGGGGTACGGTATGTCCCAGGTTAGTGGAGCAGAAGTCCTGAGAGTCAAGACTGAGCTGCTTCCATTAACTTTAATGTGTGCTCTCACCCCTCCCGGCACTGGCACCCTCACCTCAGAGGGGAGCAATGCTGCAGCAATAGGGGTTGACATGGGCACTCAGCATGGGTCAGTGCGAAGGCTGTGGTGGTCCAGCCTGGGTCAAAGGCCTAGACTGCTTCTGACATGCTGCCTCTGTAAGTGCTAGTAATGACTGCCCCTGCCCTGCTCAGACACCACTTTGGTTCTGAGCCTCTTTTGTCCCTCAGAACTGAGCTCTCCCCTTGAGCCTCTGCTACCCTACCCTGGTGTGGGGCTTCACAGCAGGGCATGTAGAGCTTGTGTAGGCTTTTGGCATGTATCATGGCACAGGCCTTGCTGGTCTAGCCATAGATAGAGGTCAGAGATGCTTGTGATGAGCTGCCTGTGTAAGCTCCAGTAATGGCTGCCTCCCCACTTCTCAAATGCCTCTTCAGGTCCTAGCCACCTCAGTGTCTTTCAGCCAAGCCTTCACTCCAGTGTGGAGCTGTGTCGAAAAGCAAGCAGAAATGGAGCATTTGCTTGTCTCAGGCTGGGGAGTGGGAGACCACACAGCCACTCCAGCACTTTTCAATCCACCCTTTCTGACCTGTTTCTGCAGGAGGCAAGCATACACGTAATCCTCATGTACAGAGTACCGGCTTCCCACAGCACTCCTGTTAGTTGCACCAGCCCTCCAGCCAGCCAAGGGGGCTCATCTTCCCTGTGTCAGACCTTAGGGCTGGCATAGCCAATATGTAGTTCAAACTGCTCAGCGCTCAGAGAGGATCTCTGCCCGGGGAATCTCCCTTTTCCTCTGAGCCCTCTCATAGGGTCACAAGTCCAGACCTGATGGCTTGACTTCCCTTCTTACCCAATTTCCTGTGGATATTTCTTATAACCTTGGTTGTAGTCTTTCTGCCAGTTTCCAGTTATTTTTCAGTGAAAATTATTCCACAGATAGATGTATTTTGATGTGTTCGTGGTGGGAGGTGAGTTCCCCTACATCCTCCTACTCTGCCATCTTGATCTCCTCAGGTTGCTGGGTTTTTTTGTTTGTTTGTTTGTTTGTTTTGCGGTACGCGGGTCTCTCACTGTTGCGGCCTCTCCCGTTGCGGAGCACAGGCTCCGGACGCGCAGGCTCAGCGGCCATGGCTCACGGGCCCAGCCGCTCCGCGGCATGTGGGATCTTCCCGGACCTGGGCATGAACCCGTGTGCCCTGCATCGGCAGGCGGACTCTCAACCACTGCGCCACCAGGGAAGTCCTATTATGTCTTAATTTTTAAGTGACATAGAAATGTTAACCAAGTCTTATGTTGTTAATTTTAAAAATATTTTTCTTCTTGAGAAAAATGTTAATTTTTAACGTTTGCTTTCAAAAATAAGCACAAAGCTTGACTTTTCATTAATTACTGTCTTTTAAATTTTACTTTCCCCCCCCTGCTGGAAAGTATTTTTATATGAATCAGGGAATTTTTTCCCTTGAATCCTTATTTTTAACTCCCAATATGCTAGATAAAAGAAGAAACCCCTTGATAGCAGACACTCTGTTTACACAAATGCCTGTTTTGGATAATTATTTGTATCAGATCCTCAGTTTCTCTAAACAGTGATTAGAAAATCCCAGCTACACAGTGAGTACAGGATTTTATTTTTAAGGTTTTTCAACGATACTGGGACATACATACTTCAACATAAGAATTAGATGGTCCAAAATACAGAAGTGTATTATTTTAAAATGTATGTGGCCTTAACTATTCTACGTGATTTCATTTGCATTAGGTGAGTGCATAGGTAAGCAACATTTAATAATAATAATAATGTTCCATTATAGTATCAGACTCCCAGGTGAAGATGTATCAAATATTAATTTTATCACATAAAAGTCCTAGGCAGTATTTGCATAATTACAGTGAAGTAAATGGAGATAAGCCCTCTATCTATGGTTTCAGTGAATCATTGTGTAGTGAAACTGGACATAGATTGTTACTATGCAAATAAATGTGAGAAATAAATTGTACTTCTACGGAGAATCTCCAAGAGACCTGTCTTCTTTCAGTCTCAAATGAGTCCTATAAATTTCCCTAGAATATCTAAAAATCAATCCCAGGAAATATTTTGAAATAAGTTTCACTTATATAAAAATTAATGATCATATTTACTTAGAAATTATCTTAAAACAATATTATCAGAGGGCAAAACATGAAGGAGAAAAGGGAAATGATGTTAATTGGGTTCCTAAAATATATTAGACAATTACATATTTTCTATTTGATTCTTACAGTAACAGAGTTTAGTATTTATATCACTGTTTCACAAATGAAACAATGGAGACTCAGGCTGATTTTAAAACACACCTAAATAAATATCGATAGTTATACGTAAATTCAGTATATGTACCCTGACATTTTGTTAATCTGCTTTATTAAGGAATGGAGAAGATGTTTGAGGAAAGTGAGCTGTGTTAATTACAAACACTAACTCATAGATGTTCCTTGGATTATTCTAATTACCAAAGTCAGTTTGCTAGTAAAAGTTTTTTAAATATTAAAAAAATTAAAGTTTTAAACTGAATTTAAATATGTTTAATGATCCATTAATTATATTACTTTTTCTATAGTTTATTTTAAATTTTTATTGTTTGCTTCAATGATTGTTTTTAGGATCAGATAGCAATTCTCTTTTTCTCATGATATACTTGCTTATAAAATTCAAATGTATGGTTATCTATATATGCACTGTTCTCCTTTCCTCTTTATTTCTTGTTGTACTCTACATTTATTTTTTGTCTATTTTTATCTCTCTTTCTATTCTTCTTTCTACTCCTCTGTAATATTCAATCTTAAATAAGAAATACTGTTATTTTTTTCCTATTCATCTTATAACTGAAACTTTGTACTTTTGGACTGTCTTCATCTAACTTACCCTCCTCTGACCTCTTTTTCTGTGAGTTTGTTTCTGGGTTTGTTTTTGAAATATAATTGACCTATAACACTATGTTAATTCCTAAACCATGATAGGTCTAGTTGTTATCTATCACCATATGAAGATATTACATAATTATTAACTATATCCCCCTCACTGTACCTTTATACCTGTGACTCATTTATTTTGTAACTGAAAGTTTATCCTTCCCTCACATATTCCTCTCCTCTACCAATCCATTCCCTATGGCAGCTGCCTGTTTGTTCTCTGTCTATGTCTGTTTTTATTTAGTTATGCATGTTTCATTTGTTTTGTTTTTATATTCCATGTATAAGTGAAATGACACAGTGGTTGTCTTTCTCTATCTGACTTATTTCACTTAATGTAATACCATCTAGATCCACCTTGTTATTGCAAATGGCTAAATTTCATCCTTTTTATGACAAATATTTCATTGTACATGTTATACATACCACATTTTTATCCATTCATCTATCAATAGGCATGTAGGCTGCTTCCATATCTGGGCTCTTGTAAATAATGCTGCAATTAACATAGGGATGCATATATCTTTTTGAATTAATGTTTATATTTTCTCTGAATAAATACCCAGGAGTGGAATTGCTGGATTGCATGGTAGTTGTATCTTTAATTTTTTGAGCCATCACCATACTGTTTTCCTTAGTGGCTGCACCAATTTACATTCCCACCAACAGTGCATGAGGGTTCTCTTTTCTCCACATCCTTGCCAACACTTGTTACTTGTTGTATTTCTGACAGTAGACATTCTGACATGTGTAAGGTGATATCTCATTGTGGTTTTGAGTTGTATTTCCCTGATGATGAGTGATGTTGGGCATCTTTTCATGTGCCTGTTGGCTATCAGTATGTCTTCTTTTGGAAAAATATCTAGTTGGGTCATCTGCCCATTTTTTAATTGAGTTGATTGTTTTTATGTTGAGTTGTATGAGTTCTTTGTATATTTTGGATATTAACCCCTTGTTGGACATATCGTTTGCAAATATCTTCTCCCATTCACAAGGTGGCATTTTTGTTCTGTTGATTGTTTCCTTAGCTGTACCAAAGCTTTTTAGTTTGCCCTAGCTTTTCTGCTTGTCTTCAAGTCTTTCTCATCAATAGTTGCTCTATAAATAGTTGTAATTTTGGTGTGCCCATGAGAGGAGGTGAGCTCAGAGTCTTCCTTCTCCATCATCTTGACCACTTTTCCTATTCACCAATTCGTCCAAGCTCCTGTGCTTGGTGCTTCACTCTTTGGCTCATGGCCTCATTTTTCCTTCTTCAAAGACAACAACAAAGCTGAAATCTATCTATGTTGCCATTTCTCTGGTTCTCAATGCTGTTTTTTATACTTAATATATAAATATATATAATATAATCTTGCTCTCCCCCTCTCATTTTATTGCTTACTTTCTCTGGCATCTTTATTCCTAATTATGAAGACTTGATTTCTCTGATCAACAGGCATATGAGTCAAATATGACTCTCCTGGCTCCCAGTCTACCATGAATGACCAATGAAATCTCCATAAACTGACTACGATTTTGATGTTTCGCTTCCAGATTCCCTGGATAATCTGATTGCTGCATTCACTGCTGCATTTCTTTTTTTCATCAGTCTCATCCCTTATGCAATCACATATGTCTTGGGTAGCAGACTGGTAGAGTGTGGCTTTAAACTTCTGCCTGCCTATCAAATTTTATTCCTTGTTATACCTTCACCTGTATTGCCAAATGTCTGACTGTAGGGAGACACCTTAATAAGTGAGCCTCCAAGACTCAGCTAATCATCACCTTTGTTATTACTGCTGTTCTTCCACTACTCTCACTCTATACGGGCAATTGAGTGGAGTAGAATACGTTTTTTGTTGTTGTTGTTGTTTTTTAAGCATATGACATGCATTAAGTCTTCAATATGTTTTGGATGAATAACCAGAGAAAGCATTATTTGTCATATACAGTAGACATAAAATTTACTTCGGTTGGTAAGGCAAGAATTTCAAATGTGATAGTTTTCCATTTCTTTGTAGCTGAAGAAAAAAATGCAAATAATGGAAAAAGTTTGCATTAGCAATTTGAAAAAAACTACAGTCCCTCAGTGGTCAAAAGTTTGTTTAGAAATGATGGCACAAGGACCATTCCAACTTTATAATATTTTGACATTTAACTTGGAATTACTACATGTGATCAATATACAGTATTGTTTTCCATTTATATTCAATAATGAAATGAATTTATTATAATAATGTAACAGTTGCAAGTAACTACTAGTTAACAGCATCTAAATACTGGACTCTTTTAAAAAATATTATTTAAATAAATTGCAGCAGACATTAGAAGAGGACATTATAAAATATCATATATAATCATGATATTAAGTCATTGCGTATCCATTAAAAATATATTAAAATGTTTATAGAAAGCCTATGAGATAATAAACATATACTTGAAAAGAGATGTGTTCCCTCTTCTCTTTTAGCGTTCTGTGAAGCAGCAGATCTAGTGCACACTTTCCCATATTACCTTGTCATGATTAAGCATCTATATCCTAAATCACAGCAAGACTTTTTTTTTACTGTAAGGAATCTCCTTATTATGGAGAGTAACTTTATATTTCCAGTCATTCTATCATTACTAAACAATCTAAAGTTTAGTATGAAAATCATATAGTTTCTTTTTCTAAGTTCATAGCTTGCAAACTTGATATGTGCATTTATTATATATTAGATTATATGTATGCTTTTGTATATTATAAAATAATAAATGTATAGTAAAATATGTAAAATTTACTTTGAATTTTTCTTAGGCTTTGGTTATTAATACTTCAGCTTCTTTAAGAGTATGTTTTTATAAGATATGGAAGAGCAACATTTTAAGATTTATTGTAATTCTTGCATTCCCCAGGGATCAACTATTTACTGCAAGAAAAAACATGTTCGGTTTTGCTATCAGTACTTAGAAAACATGAGTTATCTTATCTTACTAACCCAAACAAATAAGCTCATATTTTCTTTCTAAGTACCCTAAAAGTATATAAACTTATCTATATGGTTGCACAATTTTCTTTGGTGTTTCAGTTTACAAATTCAAGTCCCAAATTAGGAGTTGTCAAATGCTGACACAGCAGCTAAGAGAAATGACTTTCCATGGAAGGTGTTCACATTTTGAAAGGAAAGTAAAACCAAGGTTTCTTACTCTATGGTCCTTGGAGAATATCCAGATAAAACTCTCATGGCATTTTTTAAAAACAATGAGAATAACCCCATCTTTATGTGAACTGTGGTAATTTTTCTTATTCCAACAGTTCAAAATTCTAATGGTTTATGTGAAATATATATAACTATATATTAGCTATACTATTAGCCCAGTAAATTGTGAACTGTAAACTATTCAGTCCCCAATTTATAATATAGCCTCAATGTTCTTACAATACATATTTAACCTAATTTTTTAAATCCTTGCAGTTGAAAATCTTTCCAAAATGCACTAGTTTACTATTCTGCCTTGGATAGAAACAAAGAATTTCAAATTATTGGAGTTTTCTCTTAGTAGTTTTGGTATCTAGAGTGTTGAGTAATACCATTACCAGTGCGAGAAACCTTTGTGTATATATAGGTGATGTAGAGAATTGGTTTAAATGTATATCATGGAAGTTCCATTTTAAATTAAGTCCTTAATTATTTGTGTGTGTGAATTTGTCACTTACTTTTCGCTTATAAAAAGAGAGGTTAGAAAATTTTATTAATGAAATAGTGTAATTAGATAGTCCTCAGTCAGTTGATGATTTATTCTATTGAGAAGTATACTCTTTATTACTTTTATAGAGTAAAGTAAAAGTAATTCATGAAATAAATTCTGGCTAAAAAAGAAAATGTCCTTTGTCCCATCCTTCAGGAAATACTGGAAAAGATCCATTTAATCAGCATTTCAAGATACACAAAAGTGTCCATGTATTGTCCCAGATTCTCAATGGAAATTCCAAAGGTGGTTAACATTTTTATAAGAAAAAGGTAGATATAAGTATGGAAAGAGCATGGAATTTGGAATCTGAGAGCCCCGAATTTGAATTCTGGTTGCTCAAGTGACAAGCTCCTTGGCCTTGCCAAGTTTAACTACTCGCTAAAACTAAGTTACCTCTTCTGCTAAATAGAGATGATAACATTAGAATTGTTAAGACTAACTAACATAAACTTCTTAAAAACAATATGTACTCAAGAAATACAAATTCTCTAATCTTGCCCATATATAATAATATGCTTTTCCATGACTAGGTCCGTGGCTAAAATTGTCCAGATAAAGGTAATATGTGTAATAGCATATTGTAATATTTAGATATGAATAAAAACAATTTTCCTCTAAAATAGATATTAAGCTTTAGTACAGATTCTGTTAAAAATATACATTTTTATATTCTAATACTAGAGATTCTTATTAATTTACTTTGATGTGAGAATCTGAGAAATAACATTTTTAGTCTTAATTGATTGTGATGCTGGTTTCCTGGGAAATCAGATTTTGATAAGCACTACTAAGAGCTGATCAGTTCACAATAGGAAATACCTGTATACTTATGACAGCAAAATAAAATGAAGAAATAAGGAATTTTCCACTATTAATTAGTTATATTGAACAATTTTAACTAAATAGTTATATTGTCCCAAATACCAATCAATGAAAATGTATTTAATAAACTTGGCATATGATAGTTTTGAGTGAAAATAACCAGATAATATAAAATTCATGTCTAAATAAGGGGAAAAAGAACATAAATTTTTCTGGAGTTGAGCCAGGAAGACTTATTCAGTAAGTGACATTCCAGAGGAGTTTATGTTGTGAGAAAATTTCACTGTGCATAACCCTTTTACAGACCTTAGATTCTAGGGTGCTGAATCTCCTATATAATTGAGCAAATGACATATTATTGAGAATGAAATGGAGTGGAGATAATCCCTTTTCCTTTTCTGGATAACACGGGGGAAAAGTACAATACTGATATTAGTAATGAAGTTTATTATTGCCACATATTTATACTGTTGACACAATTTATTGAATTGAGCATTTATATTTAAGTGTATTTCTACTTTTACTGTCGAGAATGACTTCTTTTTCAAATTACGCTTACTACAATTACCTTCTTTTCCTGGAGGAGCATATAATATATTTTAATGTCATTGGACAACGAATTAGGATGAGACATGAATGACTTTTATGTTCAAACTTTTATGTTTGGAGAAGCAACAATTGAAATAAACCAGTGTAGCTTTGCACATATATGAAGTTGTTCACTTTCTTTCTAAAGGTTGTTTGCTGTCTCTAATAGTATAGTCGACTGTTGTATAATTACCCTAATGCTATTTTATGAAATGAATAATGAAGATGAAAGGCAGTGTATATAGAATTATCTTTCTGTTAGTCTTTTACGGTTTTTAGAATGCAAAATGAAGGTAATATTAGTAGTAACTGACACACCATGCAGCTTGTTTATGCTATTAACAATTGCTTTGAACTCCCCTGTATAAGTAATAAACACATTTACCAAAATTTTTTAAATTAAAAACTAGGGTGTCATTTGCTAACTAAATATAAATTTAGGAATTCTTTTCACACCACATATTCTTGATTATAATCAGGTCAGTTTTATTCCTTACTTTCTTAATATTTACTTGAGTATTTATCAAAAGATAATTTTTCCATCACCATGAATAGGTAAATATCTAAGAGGGGATTTCATCACAATCAGAGATGCCTCTCAGAAATGTTGTAAATTAATGTGTCTGAGAGGCATATGGTAAAAATAATGCTTCAAAATCAGTGGATAACAAAGTATTTCTGGTAAAGAAAAATTGATATAAAGAATGACTTGACTCTTAACTGTATTAAAAATTATTGGTTCTATTTTCCATGCATGTTTTAACTTGTATAAAAAATAAAATGCATGCTTAAAATACACTTATTAACAATGGTCCATATTATATTTTATAATCCCCAAAAGAGATGTAAAATTTTAAAGCACAGACAAAAGTTAAACTCTCAAAAAATTGATACAATATTTTAAATGAATTTAAAATAAGAAATATTTCTAAGTCTACAAAATAACTACAGGGAGTTCTGTTTTTAAATAAATAAAGGTGATTTTTACCTTCAGGAGATAAGTGTGGACATTTGAGGATTAAAAAGAAAATACCCAACTTGCAAACTGTTCTATTCATAGCAAGTTTCCTTTTTTTTTTATTTTTGCTTTTATTATACACTGAGCTGTTGTCCTAAAAATTTTAGCCTCAAGCTTAATAGATAATAAATATGTAAATGAATAATGATATTAGATGAAGAGGATGGATGTAATTTATAAAATGACCTATGTAGTTCAGAAGCCTGTTAACACACAATGAACTGAATTCCTGAGTTTCTATAGGAAACTCTATTCTATTCCTATTCTATAGGAATAACAATAAAAGATTTTTTAATATTATTTTTAAATTATATAAATTGGATTTATGTTTTATCATCTTTGTATAAAAATAAAAAATAACACAATCATATTTCTTTTTTAAATTTAACTATAGTTGATTTAAAATATTGTGTTAGTTTCAGGTGTATACCAAAGTGATTCAGTTTTATATATTTATATATATATTTATATATATGTATATACTCTTTTCAGATTCTTTCATATTTCTTTTTGACAACTCTATATATAAGTGGAACTTTGCAAAGTCTCCCAATCTTTAAAATAAATGTTATCAGGAAAAGAGTAATGATAATTTATAACAACCTTTTATTAAATGTTAACTAAGTGGAAGGCTATTTATTAAAAATTTTATAGATATATATCACTTGCTCCTCATAACATATTTATCATATTTGTGTCATTTTGTAGACAGAGCCAAGTTTCACAGAGGTTAATTAACTTGCTCAAAGTCATGAATTTGGCTGAGTACTTTTATGTTGACTTCGAAGTTGTTTAATCACATTCTACTAGCTTGAAATACATTCTACTAGCTTCCACATGCTGATGTTTCTTTAAATAAATTCAGGTGTATCATTAAAAATATTAATAGTCCCTTTCTTTACTTGATTAGAAAGTTTCATCAGTAAATTTACCTGTTGTTACCTCTCATCTGACAATGCTGTATTTTAAGTGCAAAATGCCTTAGTGCTTTCTAATTCTACTATGTGAATAATTTGGTCTACCACCTTTATTTAAAGTTTAACCTTATAGGGTACACTCAGCTGGAATTCCAGTGCTAGGATTAGAATAGTCCTTCAGTGAACATGTTATTATAGGTTTGTGTTCATAAAGTTAAATTAGCTCACTAGAGGAGGTTCTCTACAGGTGCATTGAGCAAGGTCTAGTTTTTCAGTAGCTACTTGGAGGTAGTTGCTTAGAAAATCAAATCAGATTTACAGGTTATGAAACAGTCTCACGCAACTGGTTTTCTTTGGGATTATCCAGCTCTTTGCTTCCCATGAAGATGGCAAGTAATTTTTTCAATGTATTATTTTTAGCAGTTCTATTGAAGTATACTTTACATACAATACATTGCAAATATTTAAAGTATAGAAGTTGATAGGTTTTAGTATACGTTTACAACTGTGAAACCAACACCACAATCAAGATAATGAACATATCCATAATTTCTCCAAGCTTCCTCATGCTTTTTGTAATCCCTCCCTCCCTGCTACTTTATACCCCAACTCTCCACATTCACAGGCATCTGCTGATCCGCTTTCTGTACTTTAAGATTGTTTGTATTTTCTAGTGTTTTATATAAATGGAATAATACAGTGTATATTCTTTTGTCTGGCTTCTTTAACTCAACAGAATGATTTTGAGGTTAATTCATACTGTGTATATTAGTATTGCCCAGTAGTTTGCCACTGCATGGATATACCAGAATTTGCTACCTATATGTTCACCTATTGATGAACATTTGGATTGTTTCCAGTTTGGAATCATTATTAATAAAGCTGTTATGCACACATGTTGTGTGTATGTCTTTCCATGGATGTATTCTTTCTGTTCTTTTGGAAAATACATAAAAGTCAAGTGGCTGATCATATGGTAGGTGTATATTTAACTTTTTAGAGAAATTGCCAATCTTCTTCAAATTGTGCCATTTTGCATTTCCAGTAGCAGTGATACATTCAGATTTTAAATTTTGGCTATTTTTATCATTGTGTAGTAGTGTCTTATTTTGCTTTTAATTTGCATACCCCTAATAACTAATGAAGTTGAGTGTTATTTCCTATGAGTTTATGCTATCTGTATATCTATTTTGGTGAAGTGTTGGTTCAAATACTTGCTCACTTTAATTAGGTTGTTTTCTTATTTGGAATTTTGAGTTCTTTATACATTCTAGATAACAACTTCTTTAATGAGATATATGCATTGTACATATTTTATCCCACTGTATGACTTTTCTTTTCATTCTCTAATAGTGTGTTTCAAACAGCCGAATGTTTTAATCTTTATTATGTCTAATACTTTTTTTAAAAGGATTGTGCTTTTGGTGTTGTATCTAAGTTTTTCCCTAACCTAAGTTCCCAAATATATCTCCTATCTTTTCTTCTTGAAGTTTTATAGTTTAGGTTTAGATCTATGACATTTTTTGAGGTGTATACGTATAGTATATGAAATATGGATCAAAGTCTGTTATTTTCCATATGAATATCCAGTTGTTTCAGTACAGATTTATTTAAAAAGACTATCCTTTTTTCCATTGAAGTGCTTTTCATTTTTGTCAAAAATTAGTTGTCCACATATGTGTGTGTCTATTTCTGGACTCTGTTCTACTCTATTGATCTCTTTGTCTGTTTTGATGCCCATAACACACTGACTTGAGTAATGCACTTTCGTGTGTGTGTGTGTGTGTGTGTGTGTGTGTGTGTGTGTGTGTATACACACACACACACACACATTGTTTTTTAATTCAGGTGTTAGCCTTCCAACTTTTTTCTTGTTTTAGGTTGTTGTGAGTCTTGTATTTCCTTTTCATTTTCATACTAGTTTTAGAATCAGCTTGACAATTACTATAAACAGTTGGCTGTTTTTTTGTTGTATTTGCATTGAATTCATAGACCAATTGGGGGAAAATTAACAATTTAAAATTATTAAGTCTTCCAGCTTCTTAACAAGACAAATGGCTCCATTTATTTCTATCGCTTCTAATTTATCTCAGCAGAGTTGTGTGGTTTTTACTGTATAGGTCTTACATAAATCTTTTATCAAATTTCCTCCTAATGGTTTCACATATTTGATTGTTATAAATTATATTTTTAATTTAAATTTCCAATTGCTTATTCCTAGTTCATAGGAATATAGTTGATACTTGTATGGCTGCTATCTCACAACTTTGGTAAGCATACTTATTGGTAGTAGCTTTTGTGTAGATTCCATTAGATTTTCTACATAGATGATGATGTCATCTGTGAATAAAGGCAGTTTTACTTTCTGTGCAATTTGATGCCTTTAATTTATTTTTGACCATATTGCACTGGCTGGAACCTCCCATACAGTGTTTAATAGAAGTATTAAGAGTTAATAGCCATTTGCTTTTGGTAGTGTTGTTCTTGAACTTTAGGGCTAAAACATTCAATCTTTCTCTTGAATAGTATGTTAGTTGTAGCGTTTTTGTAGATGGACTTATTTAGGTTGAGGAATTTTCCTTCTATTTCTAGTTTGCTGAGAGTTTTGTTTGTCCCTTTTCTTAGATGTTCGATTTTGTCACTTGCTCTTTTTCTGTCTATTGAGATCATCATATGGTTTTTATTCTTTTGTGTGTTCATATGATGGATTTAATTGATATTTTCTAATGTTTAGCCCACCTTTATTCCTGGAATAAACTCCATATTTTATCTTTTAAATGTTTTGTTTCATATTTGTTTGGCTTAGTATGAGGCAGCTGATGTCTCTAAAGAATTGTTGGGGAGTAATATTTTCCTCCTCTTCAATTTCTGGATAAATTTTAGGATGTAATAGTTCTCCATATATGTTTGGTATAATTCACCAGTGTAGCAATATGGGCTTAAAGTTCTCTTTGAAGGAAAGTTTATAAAAAGCATTTCCCTTAGTAAAAATCAACTCTTCAGTGTATTATTTCTTCATGAACAATCTTTGGTAATTCATGTCTTTCAAGGAATTAGTCGTTTCCCTATAAATCATCAAATTTAGTGGTAGAACGCTGTTTTAATATTACCTTCTTAGTACTTTGATATCATCTTTTCTATTCATGTAATTAACAGTTTCTCTTATCTATTTTTTCCTCATCAGTCTTGCTACAAGTGTATCATTTTATTGATCTTCTTAAAGAACCTGATATTGACTTTACTTATTTTCTCTTTTCCATGTCTATTTTAATGACTTGTGCTATCATTTTTATTTCCTTCCACTTATTTTGGGCTTAATTTGCCCTTCCTTTTCTAGCTTCTAAGATTGAAGCAAAGGTTGTTAATCTGAGACCTTTCTTCTTTACTAGAATGGATTTTTAACGTGATAAATATCCTCTTAAGTGTTGCTTTAGTGGCATCCTGTAAATTTTGATATCTTTTATTTTCATTCAGTTAAAAAAAACTTTGTAATATCCTTTATCTTTTTTGAAACATGGTTTATTTTAAAGTGTGTTGTATAGTTTTTAGATGCTTGGTGATTTTTATATAGCTCTCTGTTATTGATTACGACTTGAATTACACTGAAGTTACAGAAAATCTTTGAGTATTTTAAATCATTTTGAAACTATTGAGTATTTTTATGCCTGTAGTATTTTCTACCTTGGAAAATGTTTTGTGTGCACTTAGAATATCTTCTATAGTAGTTTAGTGGTGTATTCTAAGATGTCAACTATATCATTTTGCTTCATAGTGTTTTTCAGCTCTTTTATCCTTGCTGATTTTCTATCTGTCTTACCAATTGATAGAGGGGTATTGACATCATCAACAAAATTGTGTATTTATCTATTTTTCTTCGAGTTCTATCAGTTTTTGATTTTGAATCTGTTATGAGGTTCATGAGTTTTAGGGTTTATATATCCTCTTGAAGAATTGACCTTTTTTGTCATTATAAAATAAACTTTTGTATCCCTGGAAATAATCTTTGCTCTGAAATCAACTTTACCTAATTTATAATATAACCACTCCAGCTTTCCAGCTTCCTTTGACTATTGTTAACAACAAATATCTTTTCTCAACATTTTACTTTTAACCTATTTGTTTCTTTATATTGAAGTATGTTTTTCATGAGAAACATATGATTAGGTCTTGTTTTCTAATCCAAACTGACAATATTTGATTCTTAATTGATATTTTTAGTTCATTTAAATTAATGTGATCATTGATATGATCAGGTTTAGGTTTATCATCTTGCTCTTTTTGAAAACATATATCCCACCGGTTCTCTTTTATTCCTGCCATCTTTTGTGTTTTTATGATTCAGTTTTGGCTCCTTTGTTGATTTATTAGCTATAATTGTTTTGTTATGTTAGTTCTACTTTAGGATTTACAATATATATTTTTAACTATTCACAAGTTGTTTCAAGTCATATTATCCTGTTTCACCTTTAGTATAGGCATCTTACAGTATTATATTGGTGATTCCATTTCTCTCTTCAACCATTGTAATAATGTTTTCATGTATTTTACTTACTCATATGTTATAACTCCACAGTAAATTATTACCTTTTTAAAGGAAGTTATTTTTAAAAGCCAATTAAATAAAACATTTATTTACTCACGTATTTACTATTTCTGGTACTCTTCATTCTTCTGAGTTGATCCATATTTCTATCTGCTGTCATTTTTCTTTCTGCCTGAAAGATTTTGTTCAACACTTCTTGAAGTATGAATTTGATGGTAATGAATTTTTCAACTTTTGTATGTCTGAAAAAGGTTTTATTTTTGTCTTCATTTTTGGAAGATTTCATTGGGCATAGGGTTCATGATTGACATTGTTTTTCTTTTTTTCTGTTCTTTAATGATGTTGCACTGCAGTCTTCTGGCTTACATAGTTTCCAGTGTAAGGATTCTGTGGCATCCTTATCTTTGGTTTTCTTGAATATACTATGCTTTTTTTCTTTGGATGCTCTTGTAATGTTATGTTTGTCATGTTTTAGGTGATTTGGTTATAATGCACACTGGTGTAGTTTTCATCATGTTGCTCGCACTCTAATTTTGCTGCATTTCTTTGATCTATAGGTTTATAGTTTCCATCAATTGGTAATAATTTTGGCCATATTTTTTTCAATTTTTTTTTTCTGTGACCCTCTTTCTCTCCTTTAGGTTCTCCAGTTACAAATATATTAGACCCCTAAGTCATTTAATGTTTTTCCATGGCCCATTAATGATTTTTAATTTTACTCCTTTTCTGTCTTCATTTGTAAAATTTGTAGTGCCCTATCTTTACGTTCAATAAGTTTTTCTTCTAGAATGTCTAATCTACTGTTAATCACATCTAGTATATTTTTCATCAAAGACATTATAATTTTAATCTTTGGATGTTTAACTTAGACCTTTTAAAACATTTTTCCATGTCTTTATACAAAGTTTTTGAATATATAGAATGAATTTCAATAACTATTTTAATGTCCTTATCTGTTGAACATCTGGTTAAATTCTGGGTGAGTTTTACTTGGTTGATTTTCCTTCTCAATAACGGTCAAATTTTTTTTTAATTCTTTGCTTCCCTGGCAATCTTTTATCAGATGTTGTACTTTGTGAATTTACCTTTCTCTTTCCTGGATTTTTTTTTCTCTATAGATTTTCATGGGTTTTGTTCTGTTCTGAGATGTAGTTAAATTTCCTGAAAACTTTTTAATGTTTTTGATTCTTGCTTTGGGGGACAGTACCAAAGTAGCGTTTAACCTAGCATTTTGGCACAAGCTCCTTTTGTGTACTTCGTTCACCGTGCCATGAATTATGAGGCTTTCTAGTCTTTCTAATGGGAACAGGCCATATTCTCAGTCCTGTTAAGCACTGGACACTCTTACCTTTAATACTCTCAAACATTTAATTACCTGTCCTTGGGTACTTTTCTCTCATATATTCAACAATCAGTACTCTGTCAAATAGTTGAGAGAAGTCCTTTATATTTATCTAGATTTCTCTATCTGCACAGAACTTTATTCTCCTCTACTTTGTTCTGCAAACTCTTTGCTTTCACTAGAATCTCCACTCCATGTTTCATCTCAGAGATTCTTCCCAGGTTCATATGAGTTTCCTGTTTCTATATCTGGAAATTCTCTCAGAGCAGTTGGTTGGAGAGATCATAGTACTCACCTCATTTCCTTTTCACCTCTCAATGATCATTCTCGTTTTTTGTCTTAAATTTTTGGCTGTTTCCAATAGGATGGTGAATCCTGTACCACTTACTGCATTTTGGCTGGAAGCAAAACTACTCAGTGAGTTACTGAGAAACTGATTTGGTTATAAGAGCTATAATTATTAAAAATATTCCTCTTTGGTAAAACATACTGAAATATTGACACAGTGATATTATTTTAGAATGTTTCTAAAAGCCCCCAAAATATTGTGTTGTGGTCCTTAGTTTGGATGTAGTCACAATCTTTTTTATACAGCATTGCTAACATTCTGATCTGCTTCTCACAACTTTGTACAGTATTTATGAGAGGTAAAATTTTGGCTCATAAACTTCAACTATTTGGAACTATTTTTCTATGAAACCCACTGTCACTCATATATCAGAAAAGAAACCCAGAACTCTGGCATGATAAACACATGTGAAAGTCCTGACACTTTACAAATCATATGATTTCTCTGAGTTTGTATTCTCATATAAAAAATAAGTATAAAATCTAAAATACTATGACTACTAGAATAGACTCTTGTACAAAAACACTGTTACAAAAACTTTATGAGTGAGATATAATGAGAAAGAGAGAGAACTGGAATAGTACAATATTTAAGGATGAAGGATGATAGGACTCACATTAACACTGAGGGTTCACCTTGAAGCTCAGCTACTTTCAATACACAAAAATCATCTCAGTCTTGAAACACATAGAAATATTCAAAAAATGAGAACAACAATAAAAAGAAAATAAATCTTGAAAAAGTTAGTTGTATATGTACAACTTTTGTTTTAAATTTAATCATTACCATAAGGACTGAACATAGTATATAATAATACACTTAAAAAATATTTTCATATGTTGTGGGTGTGTCAATATAAGAACAAGATACTTGTGAACTACCTTAAGTTTCTACCTTAAGTACTATATTTAATTTTGGTTTTATTGATTAGTAAACAAAGAGGGAAGTACATATTTATTTTATTTAAATAAAATCAAGTTTATATAAGAGATATTTATTCCCTGATACTAAAAATTGATAGGAATTTATTTACATGAAAATATGTGTTTTATATATATATATATAATTTGAAATAATTGATGTAATATATATAATTCAAAACTTAATAGACAATAGAATTAACTTTGCAATCTCAACAAAAAGAATGGCTTTCATTCATCATTTATTTATTTTTTAAAGTGCAATGTTCCTTGGTATCCTCTTTCATTTTTTTTGACTTTCAAGTTACAGAAGAATTTTCTTTATCAAATTAATAAAAACTGTGACAGATAATCACAGCTTCCATTGTTAGAGGGGTAGAAAAATTAAGTAAGGATAAATTGATAAAATATATTTCAAAGGACTCTCCATTTCATTATCTTTTAATGAACTTAGTCATTTAAAATCCTTCCAGAATTCTAGATGTTCTTTCTGAAATATGGTAGGTACTGAAGAAATTTTAGCCTAATTTTGTTCCTTCACTCTGCTCTTTGAGCCTGGAGATCTAAACTTTCTACAAAGGCATTTTGGGGCTTAGGCAGCTACAGCTGGGGCAGCAAATTGGCAAAACTGTGATCTCAGTTAGAAGAGTATGAGGGTCTCAGGGGCAAATTCTAATGATCTGTGTTCATGTTTCCTATCCCTATGGTTAAAAAACTCAGAATTTTTTTAGTCTAAAATTTAATACATTGTGATAACTATTTAATTTGCATTTATAGGAATTTTCGATGTTAAGCTCAATATCAAAGTTCTTAGAATGTATTTTGTTTTGAATTTAGGAGATATCCTTACTATGTAATCATAACATTTTTTAAATTTAATTTTATTTTTTTATACAGCAGGTTCTTATTAGTCATCCATTTTATACAAATCAGTGTATACATTTCAAACCCAGTCTCCCAATTCATCATACCACCCTCCCCACCCCCTGATGCTTTCCCCTCTTGGTGTCCATACGTTTGTTCTCTACATCTGTGTCTCAGTTTCTGCCCTGCAAACCAGTTCATCTGTACCATTTTTCTAGGTTCCACACATATGCGTTATTATAAGATATTTGTTTTTCTCTTTTTGACTTACTTCACTCTGTATGACACTCTCTAGATCAATCCACGTCTCCACAAATGACCCAGTTTCATTCCTTTTTATGGCTGAGTAATATTCCATTGTATATATGTACCACATCTTCTTTATCCATTTGTCTGTCGATGGGCATTTAGGTTTCTTCCATGACCTGGCTATTGTAAATAGTGTGGCAGTGAACATTGGGGTGCATGTGTCTTTTTGAATTATGGTTATCTCTGGGTATATGCCCAGTAGTGGGATTGCTGGGTCGTATGGCAGTTCTATTTTTAGTTTTTTAAGGAACCTCCATACTGTTCTCCATAGTGGCTGTATCAATTTACATTCCCACCAACAGTGCAATAGGGTTCCTTTTTCTCCACACCCTCTCCAGCATTTGTTGTTTGTAGATTTTCTGATGATGCCCTATCTAATTTGTGTGAGGTGATACCTCACTGTAGTTTTGATTTGCATTTCTCTAGTAATTAGTGATGTTGAGCAGCTTTTCATGTACTTCTTGGCCATCTGTATGTCTTCTTTAGAGAAATGTCTATTTAGGTCTTCTGCCCATTTTTGAATTGGGTTGTTTGTTTTTTTAATATTGAGCTGCATGAGCTGTTTATATATTTTGGAGATTAATCCTTTGTCAGTTGATTCATTTGCAAATATTTTCTCCCATTCTGAGGGCTGTCTTTTCATCTTGTTTATGGTTTCCTTTGCTGTGCAAAAGTTTTTAAGTTTCATTAGGTCCCATTTGTTTGTTTTTATTTCCATTACTCTAGGAGGTGGATCAAAAAAGATCTTGCTGTGATTTATGTCAAAGAGTCTTCCTCCTATGTTTTCCTCTAAGAGTTTTACAGTGTCCGGTCTTACATTTAGGTCTCTAATCCATTTTGAGTTTATTTTTGTGTATTGTGTTAGGGAGGTTTCTAATTTCATTCTTTTATATGTAGCTGTCCAGTTTTCCCAGCACCACTTATTGAAGAGGCTGTTTTTCCTCCATTGTATATCCTTGCCTCCTTAATCATAGATTAGTTAACCGTAGGTGCATGGGTTTATCTCTGGGCTTTCTATCTTGTTCCACTGATCTATATTTCTGTTTTTGTGCCAGTACCATATTGTCTTGATTACTGTAGCTTTGTAGTATAGTCTGAAGTCAGGGAGTCTGATTCCTCCAGCTCCACTTTTTTCCCTCAAGACTGCTTTGTCTATTTGGGGTCTTTTGTGTCTCCATACAAATTTTAAGATTTTTTGTTCTACTTCCGTAAAAAATGCCATTGGTAATTTGACAGGGATTGCATTGAATCTGTAGATTGCTTTGGGTAGTATAGTCATTTTCACAATATTGATTCTTCCAATCCACGAACATGGTATATCTTTCCATCTGCTGGTACCATATTTAATTTCTTTCATCAGTGTCTTATAGTTTTCTGCATACAGGTCTTTTTTCTCCCTAGGTAGGTTTATTCCTAGGTGTTTTATCCTTTTTGTTGCAGTGGTAAATGGGAGTGTTTCCTTAATTTCTCTTTTAGATTTTTCATCATTATTATATAGGATGCAAGAGATTACTGTGCATTAATTTTGTATCCTGCAACTTTATCAGATTCATTGATTAGCCCTAGTAGTTTTCTGGTGGCATCTTTAGGATTCTCTATGTATAGTATCATGTCATCTGCAAACAGTGACAGTTTTACTTCTTTTCCAATTTGTATTCCTTTTATTTCTTTTTCTTCTCTGATTGCCATGGCTAGAACTTCCAAAACTATGTGGTGACAGTGGACATCCTTGTCTTGTTCGTGATCTTAGAGGAAATGCTTTCAGTTTTTCACCATTGAGAATGATGTTTGCTGTGGGTTTGTTGTATATGTCCTTTATCATGTTGAGGTAGGTTCCCTGGAGAGTTTTTATCATAAATGGGTGTTGAATTTTGTCAAAAGCTTTTCCTGCATCTGTTGAGATGATCATATGGTTTTTCTCCTTCAATTTGTTAATATGGTGTATCACATTGATTGATTTGCATATATTGAAGAATCCTTGCATCCCTGGGATAAATCCCACTTGATCATGGTGTATGATCCTTTTAATGTGTTGTTCGATTCTGTTTGCTAGTATTTTGTTGAGGATTTTTGCATCTATATTCATCAGTCATATTGGTCTGTAATTTTCTTTTTTTGTAGTATCTTTGGTTTTGGTATCAGGGTGATGTTGGCCTCACAGTATGAGTTTGGGAGTGTTCCTTCTTCTGCAGTTTTTTGGAAGAGTTTGAGAAGGATGGGTGTTAGCTCTTCTCTAAATGTTTGATAGAATTCACCTGCAAGGCCATATCATCATGGGCTTTTGTTTTTGGAAGATTTTTAATCACAGTTTCAATTTCATTACATGTGATTGGTTTGTTCATATTTTCTATTTCTTCCTGGTTCTGTATTGGAAGGTTATATACCTCTGTAAGAATTTGTCCATTTCTTCCAGGTTGTCAATTTTATTGGCATAGTGTTCCTTGCAGTAGTCTCTTAGGATGCTTTGTATTTCTGTGGTGTCTGTTGTAATTTCTCCTTTTTTTTTTCTAAGTTTATTGTTTTGAGTCCTCTCCCTCTTTTTCCTTTTCTGTTTTTTTTGTTTTTTTGTTTTTTGTTTTTTTGTGGTATGCGGGCCTCTCACTATGTGGCCTCTCCCACTGTGGAGCACAGGCTCCGGACGCGCAGGCTCAGCGGCCATGGCTCACGGATCTAGCCGCTCCATGGCATGTGGAATCTTCCCGGACTGGGGGCACGAACCCGTGTCCCCTGCATCGGCAGGCAGACTCTCAACAACTGCGCCACCAGGGAAGCTCGTCCCTCTTTTTCTTGATGAGTCTGGCTAATGGTTTATCAATTTTGTTTATGTTCTGAAAGAACTGGCTTTTAGTTTTATTGATCTTTGCTATTGTTTTCTTTGTTTCTATTTCATTTATTTCTGCTCTGATCTCTATGCTTTCTTTCCTTCTACTAACTTTGGGTTTTGTTTGTTCTTTCTCTAGTTCCTTTAGGTGTAAGGTTAGACTGTTTATTTGAGATTTTTCTTGTTTCTTGAGGTAGACTTGTATTGCTATAAACCTCCCTCTTAGAACTGCTTCTGCTGGATCCCATAGGTTTTGGACTGTCGTGTTTTCATCGTCATTTGTCTCTAGGTAACTTTTTATTTCCTCTTTGATTTCTTCAGTGATCTCTTGGTTATTTAGTAATGTATTGTTTACCCTCCATGTGTTTTTCTTTTTTACATTTTTCCCCCAGTAATTGGCTTCTAATCTCATAGTGTTGTGGTCAGAAAAGATGCTTGATATGATCTCAATTTTCTTATATTTACTGAGGCTTGATTTGTGACCCAAAATGTGATCTATCCTAGAGAATGTTCTGTGAACACTTGAGAAGAAATTGTAATATGCTGTTTTTGGATGGAATGTCCTATAAATATTCATTAAATCTATCTGGTCTATTGTGTCAGTTAAAGCTTGTGTTTCCCTTATTAATTTTCTGTTTGGATGATCTGTCCATTAGTGTAATTGCAGTGTTAAAGTCCCCCCGCTATTATCGTGTTATGTCGATTTCCTCTTTTATAGCTCTTAGAAGTTGTGTTATGTATTGAGGTGCTCCTATGTTGGGTGCATATATATTTATAATTGTTATATCTTCTTCTTGGATCAATTCCTTGATCATTATGTCATGTCTTTCCTTGACTCTTGCAACATTCTTTATTTTAAAGTCTATTTTATCTGATATGAGTATTGCTACTCCAACTTTCTCTTGATTTCCATTTGCATGGAATATCTTTTTCCATCCCCTCACTTTCACTCTGGAAGTGTCCCTAGGTCTGAAATGGGTTTCTTGTAGACAGCATATAGATGGGTCTTGTTTTTGTATCCATTCAGCAAGCCTGTGTCTTTTGGTTGGTGCATTTAATCCATTCATGTTTATGGTGATTATTGATTTGTATGCTCCTGTGACTATTTTCTTAATTGTTATGTGTTTGTTTTTGTAGGTCCTTTTCTTCTCTTGTGTTTCTCACTTAGAGAAGTTCCTTTAGCATTTGTTGTAGAGCTGGTTTGGTGGTGCTGAATTCTCTTAGCTTTTACTTGTCTGTAAAGCTTTTGATTTCTCCGTCGAATCTGAATGAGATCCTTGTGGATAGAGTAATCATGGTTGTAGGTTCTTCCCTTTCATCACTTTAAGTATATCATGTCACTCCCTTCTGGTCTGTAGAGTTTCTGCTGAGAAATCAGCTGTTAACATTATGGGAGTTCCCTTGTATATTATTTGTCATTTTTCCCTTGTTGCTTTCAATAATTTTTTTTTTGTCTTTAATTTTTGTCAGTTTGATTACTATGTGTCTCAGTGTGTTTCTCCTTGGATTTATCCTGTATGGGACTCTCTATACTTCCTGGACTTGGGTGGCTATTTCCTTTCCCATGTTAGGGAAGTTTTCGACTATAATGTCTTCAAATATTTTCTCTGGTCCTTTCTCTCTCTCTTCTCCTTCTGGGACCCCTATAATGTGAATGTTGTTGTGTTTAATGTTGTCCCAGAGGTCTCTTAGTCTGTCTTCATTTCTTTTCATTCTTTTTTCTTTATTCTGTTCTGCAGCAGTGAATTCCACCATTCTGTCTTCCAGGTCACTTATCCGTTCTTCTGCCTCAGTTATTCTGCTATTGATTCCTTCTAGTGTATTTTTCATTTCAGTTATTGTATTGGTCATCTCTGTTTGTTTGTTCTTTAATTCTTCTAGGTCTTTGTTAAACATTTCTTCCATCTTTTCAATCTTTGCCTCCATTCTATTTCCAAAGTCCTGGATCATCTTCACTATCATTATTCTGAACTCTTTTTCTGGAAGATTGCCTATCTCCACTTTATTTAGTTGTTTCTCTTGGGTTTCATCTTGTTCCTTCATCTGGTACAAAGCCCTCTGCCTTTTCATCTTGTCTATCTTTCTGTGAATGTGTTTTTTTTTTCCCCACAGGCTGCCAGATTGCAGTTTTTCTTCCTTCTGTTGTCTGCCCTCTCAACAATTTTTTTATATATTCCTATGGTACAGATGAGCTTATATGAATATAAGATTGATTTAAGCTTTACTTGAAGTTCAAATTTGAGTTTAATTTTAAAAAAGGAATTGATAGTAGTGGCAGTGGTTTTAGTTTTTTTAAAACTAAAACTACGTTTTCTAATTCTTTGACTTGGTCTTAATAGTGTGTTATGCAACTTACAACTGTGTCATTAAAGCTTTAAAACTTTGTCACTAAAATAAAACATCTTGTTAAAGTTTAGTTCATCCTGGAAAAAGTAAGGATGGGGCCAAGCTTGTAAAAGACAGTGCACCAAAGTTGGTAGAAAATTATTTTCTCTGTTTTGTAATTGAAGAAAAATAGCCAGTATGGCAAGTATTAGTTTGTATCCCTCTCTTAAGTTATTTCAGTATATGTCTTTTGGTTGGAAAATAATCAACTTTTTATTTTCTCTGAACATCTACCGGTTGATAAAACAAGCTATATGTGGAAAAATTCCAACTACACTGGACTACTCAAAACATCCATGTGTGACAGCACTGCATTTTGTAGCAGTGTGGTAACAAAAAAATAAAGTTTCAGTACCTTTTTCCCCAGGGTGCCTAGGGTCTCTGGAGAAGGTGAAGGTCACCACTTAGCTGGCATCTGAATTTATTTTCTCCTTTCTATGCTTTAGCACAACTTACTAGTTGTACTTAAATCTAGCAGATTCTATTGTCCTTGAAAGATAAACAAATACTGTAATTTTTTTCACATGCATACAAAAAGGTATATGCAGTATTTATTGGTTAAATAAATATGTGGTATTTGAAATTCATATGGGGTCTTCTAATCTGAGGTTTGTTTAATAATTCAAAGTAAACCAGTGATAAAGAGAGCAATGCATTGGGTGAATTGCTTATTAATTTTGTTAATAGAATTTAATGAAGGGATTTGGTTGTCTAATATATAACGTGTTTTTTAATGAAAGTGGTTTTATCTGAGTAACTAAAATTTGAGTTAACTATCACAATATGATGGATTATTTATCTTCAGATTGTGTACCAAATTATAAATCCTGTTTCTATGCTTTGAACAGCTAAATTAGAAATATGGTATGGCTCTAGGGAAGTAAAAATGAGAAATTGGTGCAAATAGAAAATAATTGATACAGATCTCAGTCCTCAGTGACCCTGGTGGCTTCATTACCACCATACTGAAAGTGATGAGTCAGAAATGTGTCTATCCCTACCATTTCTATACCCATTGGTAGACTTGGGATTTTTAAGTTAGAAATATTATTTTACATATTTTGGCAATTAGGTACAATTTTCCTCTTGAACACGTTTCTTCAAATATTAAATAATTTTTTTTTGTTTTATGGAAAAAGAGAGCCTTTAAAATTTAACATCTAAAATTTTTCCTGCTGAAAATTTCAGTTCTTGAAGGTAATAGTATCTGCAGTTAGAACATATAGCCATCAGTTGCACTGCTGATGATCAGTGTTGCTTATTTTCTTAATTAGTAAAGTAATAGATTAGTTATGTGATAAGTGATTTAGTTATGAAAATAATCAAGAAATGAAGTGGTTAATAGGCATCATATATATATTGGAGATGAGTCAAATCTGCTCTGATAATTGTTCCACCCATTTTGCAATTACTTTGGTCCTTGTTTTTCTAGATAAAAAATGTCCTAGTGCTTTCATATGCAAAGGATCCCAGCTGACCCAAGGGAGCTTTTGCTGCCTTGATTCAGGTGGCCACAAGCTATGCTGTAGGTCAAAGCTTCTCAATATGTGTTGAATGACCAGTTCATATTTTATTTTTTTAATATCCAATTCATTGGGAACTGAAAGGAGATTTTTAGTGTAATTTAATAAAGCACAGAATATTCACTTCAGTTTTTGTTCAAAAATAACTCAGTGCTGTTACACGTTTCATGCCTATCTTCAATCTTTCTGCAGTCACTAAACTTTATAGTTAAATTCTCTTTCAGTGAAATAATTTTGATATTGTATTATTTTTACCTTTTTGTTTTGTTTTTTTACATATGGCAAACTTACCTTAAAGCATCAGTGTTGTAAAATGTTCCTAGCACATAATTTTGTCCACTTGTGACATTGACAGCCCACTAACTGGACTATAACTTGTTCAATAAGACAAGCTCACTGATCCCATTTTAGGTTGTTGCATCAATGTCAAATTGCTATAAAAGTTTCTAAATACTTACTTTCAATTTCTGTACTTAAGTCATCATGGACCAAAAACAAACAATTCATGATCACTAGCAACAATCCTGAATGACACTTTGTATAGAACCATTCTAGGTAACAACAGCTTGTAAAAGATTTGTATAAACTTCAGGGGAACCCAAGTTTTAAAGTCGTATCACTCTTCTGTGATCAATACAGATAGGTTCTTATGATCTTAGAATGCCTCAACAAAATTAATTGATGTATATCTCTTTTTATGTGGATATTTAAAATAATTAATATGCTTGTTAATTTATCTAATCTAGGTTGAATTCACACCAGTGCTGCTCTCACAAGATGCTACTCTAAGTATGTCTGAGTTTAGTAACTCCATTTGCTAAGGTAAAAATAAATAATAATAGGGTTGTGCTATTATTTGTCTCTCAGTCTTTATCATCCCTCTTCAGCAAGGAGGGAGGACAGGCATTAAGAAAGAAATCAATTAAAATTATTAAGTTTATATTAATTAAAATAATACATCAAAATAATGGGTATCAAAAGAACGAACTCTGACTTTACCATGTTTGAGCTCCCTTTTATATGAAGACAACAAGTAGGATAGTTGAGAAGATGAAATAAGGATTCATGGATGCTTGTTTTGGTAATGCTGGTTGCAAGAATCTCAGGAGGTTGACAGACATGTGAAGCACACGAGATACTGTCAGTTATGCAAGATGAGCACACATCTTTTACTTAACATGCCCATCCTAATGAAATCTTGTTCCTTAATCTCTAAAAAAAAATAAATCTTCACCCCAGAAGCTTTTCAAGGTGAAGTACTTTTTTGCCCCAGTTACTTCCCTGGATGTGGCTCTGTTCAGTTACATCCCATTAGCGAGAGGTGGAGGCTGGTGATTTACTATGAGTTAGCCTCTAAAACTGCCCCTGACACACTTTGTTTTTAGGTTGCAAATATGTAAAATATTTAAAATTCTTAATTATGTGTCTGAATGCACATTATCAAACTATTATATTTTATTTTCACTAAAAAACACATATACTCATGACAGAAAATGTAAGTATATATTACATATGTAAACACATATCTTTGTATCTATATCTAGATATATATAGATATACACATGGACACAGTTGTAGATATAGATAAAAGTAAATATAGATGGATAGATAAAAATACTGATAAATATGAATGTAGATATTTAACCTGATAAATTTCTCCACCCTAGTAAAATAAACTATCATTTTGATTAATAACGTATATCACAACCAACTGGGAAGTATGTCATGTATGATAAGTGAGAAAACACAAAGAATTAAATTTTGAAATCAGACTCACTCAAGTAAATGATTTTATCATGTATCAAGGATATAAGTAACTACAAATCATTAGTGAAGCAGGGAGAAAACAAGGACCACCAACCATAGCTCTTCAGGTCCTTCTTACCTACATTCAAATGTATTATGGCCAAAATTTGTGTGTTAGTTCTCTAACATATGAATCTACCTTACTTAAGATGAAAGAGCTATTTTGATCATGCAACATCTGTATTTTATAAGCATATAGTCACATAGCTTTTAGGACATTTTCCAGAGAACCATGTTCTATAAATCTTCACATTCCAGGTTACCATAAGCAATCTTAGGCAAATTAGGTACATCCTACTAAAAGCATTCCACAGAAAAATCTCTCCTACTAGTAAATAGCATTAGTGTGTTTTTCAGTAGACCTATCATCTTGTACAGATCTGTAAGCATGTTATGTCATCGTCTTTCTTTCCCAGATGGAAATCCCCAGTAATTGAAAAGAAGGGTTTATAGATCTCTCGTGTGACTATTTCCTTCTCATTGAGAAAGAAAGAAAAAAATTGAACAGGTTATATGAACTTTAGAAGATATTCAGTGAATGTCACTTAAATCTATTTGGAAGAGGTATGGAAATGACTGAATTGACTAACTGAACAACTTTCATTTCTGTTGCTCATAGAAAGAATTTATTCTCACACACACACAACATCCCACTATACCATTTTCAAATCATCTAAGATGAACACATGAGAATCTCAAAGGATGTAAAATCAATCTAATAAAGGTCTTTCAGGATGCATGTGAATAAATTAGTGAACTAACATAAAAATTGAATATCTTGATTTTAACTGATGAAAGGTGAAATTTTAAATGTAACTAAATAATCTTGAATTAGTAGAGAATAATAGTGAAATTTACACATGCGTACTTAATTTGAAAGAAGTTTTAAAATAAATTTTTATTAAAATATTTGTAATTTGAATGAGTATATACTACATAGAATATTGAGAAATATCAAAAGGTTATGGCATTACATATATACTATTCTTTATACTTGATTTAAATTCTATAGAGAGCTGATGAATGTTTAATGTTTCTTAAAATCATTTGCTGTAAAACTCTTTTCCTTAAGATCTGATTAGAAATTCATCTGCTTCACAGTTACCTGGGGCCAAGTAATAGATGCATATATAGATGCAATAGTTCCAGATATATCAAATTAAATGTCTCTTGTTGGACTTAGAAAACCTGCATTTTAGCAAGCTTCAAATGTACTTTTATTTTGTGCAGTACAAAGCATGAGGATCATAGAGTCTAATAATGGGCATAATATCATGATATTATAAGCTAATAATAGTCCAGTCCTGAGAATTGAATGAGGTAATCTATGTAAGTTGCTTATCATAGCACCTGGCCATTAGACAGTACTCAAAAAAAATGTTCCTATATAGTGTTCTTAAAAGTCTTAAAATTATCCTGAAAAATTTTTAAGATAAAAATAAGCAATTTAACTGAAGAGTCAAGCATAAAGTGTATGTTTTATCCAAGTAAAATTAATAGAATAATCATATAATTCTTTAATTGTGGAGATGGGCAAGCTTAAACTGCAAACCCATTTTAAAAAAATGTTTCAAAATGTAGAGCTGAAAGATTAAGTATAACAGAAGGCATTAGTAGGAAACATTTTTTAAGTAAAAATAAATATAATCCTTGTTCAAGCATTTGATTAGCCTAAAACTTGTTACTAGAACATTTTAAGAACTAGGAAACAACAGGAAAAGGTACACAAAGAAACAAAAGTGATGAAGATAACGGTTTCAAATGACAAAAATCTCACAAGGTTAAGACCATACGGCCAGGAAAGATGAAAAACTAAGTGGGCATATAGTTTAAGATGTACTGTTTAGGCAAAAGAGCCTTATTACCAAGAAATAACCAGAATAGTGAAAAAGAGCGTTATTTGTTGAAGTGGAAACACAACTTTAGAACAAACAAAATAAGCCCAGCAGGGATAAATATATAAAATACATATTTTCTATGTTAAAATGTCAAAATATAAAATCATTTGAATGGAATTTTGTTAAATTAGTGGATTGTAGAATGTAGGGAGGAATTTAAAGATATTTACTATATGTCAAATTCTGAATAGGTCAGTATAACATAGGATGAAGGGAGGGATGGAGGGATGGACAGATGGATGGACGGATGAATAGATAAGAAAATAAAGTGACTTTAAATGGCACACTGTTATCCTAAAAGGGAAATATCAGTGAACTGGCAATAGCGTAAGTTTGAAGCAATCTATATTGTCATGTTACCTTAAAAATATGTGTTTGAATCAAAACTCTAAGCCCTTATTTTCTTTAACTTAATAAGCTATAGTTTTGTAATCAAATAAGAATTTTCCAGTCAATTATTGATATTTTTCCATATGGTTAGTGACCAAGAGGGTCTGGTCTTAGCATTCCCTTCAACTGGGCTAAATGTTAGGCAGGTTTCTTCTGGACTCCAGACCCCTGACCTTTCTTTTCTTTGAGCATTTACTTTAGGGAATTTGCAATTGTAAATTCTTTCTCTGCCCCTTTGACATGTAAATCTCCAGTCTCTTGCCAGTTTTATAACTCAAGAATGTCTTTCTCAAAGACCTGGGATCCACCTCTTTGAAATATAATCATCAGGAAAGACAGAGCCTCTGTTTCCTAGTCTCTGTGGGAGGGTAAGGCCCTAATTCAATAGAAGTCTATTAGAAAATACAGATCTCTTGATCACAGTGATGAACGTCCCCACAATGTCCTCTAGTCCTCTCCACTAAAACACTTAAAAACTCTCCTATCTCTTATTTCACTGGAGTTGAGTTCAGTCTCTCTCTCCTATGGATTAGATAAATAAACTGACATTGGATATTAGCATAACAATTAGATATGTTATTATTTGATTGTTTGGCATCAGGTAAACCAAGTACTAGTTAAACTATCTAGTTAATCCTAAACTAATAAAAAAGGTTCTCTAAAAAATAAAAAAAAGAAATATGGCCAATGTCATTTATATATTGCCTATGTTTACAAGAGTTTGTATTAAACTGTGTAATGTTGTCAAATGAGTGCAAAATTATCTTGTTTATTTTAAATGCTCACCACTTGAAACACATAGTTAGGAGTATGTTACCTTTATCTGTCAGTAGGAATAATCTAACATTCGGACTCAACTACTATTTTTATACTCCAACAGAAAGATATATAATCTTGAGTTCTGTGTAATTAGTATCAGAGGACCCCCAAATTATTTCAGGTGAAGGAAAGGAAAAAAATTGCAGCTTTGTACTTGATTTTTTTACTTTTGGAAAACTTTGAAATGTTCTAAAATCTGTAGTGTAGCACATATCATCCTCTGATACCTGGAGCTATTAGATAAAATGATTAAACTCCCATCAATCACTCCCTGTGGCAGCAATAACAATGTTAGTGGAACAGAGCATTGTTATAAGATTAGTGCCTCCTGCTTTGAGAGTAAGCATCTCAGCTTTACCTCATTTATTTTTCATAACTTCCTTGCCTTTGACTCAGCACTTAGGAAGCAGTAGGAGACTATTTTTTCTGATGATGTTCAATGTCATTTAAGTATTATATTTACGGGTAATAAAAGTGCATAGTAATTGAGAGTCATATTTAAGATGCTAAAATACTAAAGTATGTAAAGAGCTTAACCAATTAGAAACAGTTTGGGACATTATGAAATGGATTTTGATTAATCACTGTTATTTATGCATTTGATGATTACTCTTAAATCCATAGAAGTCCTCTTAATCATAAAATATGTCCAGATTTAGTTTACTTCCTGGTGTCAGCTCCTGGGGAATATCCAACAATCTCCATGTTATCTCATGTATTTTAACATAGAGCCATGGCACTCTGGGCAATATATAAGGAAGTAAAGACACAAAGATCATGTAAGACTTTTTAAAGGTGAATCTGCTGGCAAATATTATTGAATATTCTGTATTAGTCAGGACTACTCAGAAAACAAATTTCCCAAGTACATCTACCAGAAAACAATTGAACCCAGGGATTTGGATACTTATCTAATCTTTGGAAGGGATAGATAAATACAAGTTAGTACATTGCTATTAGGTCTTTGGATTTTAGACCTCGACACTACTACTGCCAAAGAGCTGGAGAAGGTCAGGTTTGCACATGCCACACTCATAACTGGTGACCGGCAATAGATGTGCAGCCCAGTTCTGGCTATCACTCACTTCTCTCAGAGAATTTCTGTCTTCCTTTAGCATCTGAAAATGCTATCAGCCATCCCATTGTCTGATTTTCACACAAGTGCATCTAATTGGTAAATCTTAATTTACATGCAGTATCTTAGCTACAAATTAAGGTGGAATTTTTTTTAAAACCCTCTTGTCTTTAAATAGAAGGAGAGTAGAATGAAGCTGGGGAAGGCAATCCAAGTACTTTGCACACAAACCTACTAAGGCATGCAGAAAGCTTTCCTGTCTGTTGTAAGAATGCAGAGGTGGAGAAAATGAACATTTCATTCCAGTGTTTTCTTACCTCAAGACAACTTTTCACGATCTCAGCTTCCTGATTGGGATTGTTTGCTCTATTTCCATTAAAAGAAGATCTTCCACAGAATCAGAAGCTCTGAAAATTAGGGCAATAGTATCAAAACTAATAGCCTCATGAAATATTGATGGAAAACACAGGATTCAAAACTAGAAGGTTTAGGTTTCATCTGGACTTTGCATTAACTTGTTGTTTGAGTTAGGCAGGTAACTCAGCCTCTTTAGACCAAAATTTCCCTTAATTGAACTCATATTACTGTCACCTACTAGGTTCTACTAAGACCTGGAAGAGTGTGGAGAGGTTAAAACCTTGTATGATTCTCCACTCTTAAAGACATTTTTATCTAGGGGGCAACACAGAATATGTAATCAATGATTATATCAATGGAAATATAAGCTGGTAAGCATGACAAATGCAGGCTGAGATTTTGGGAAGGCTTTAAAATGGGGGCTGCATTTTGTATATGGTCACAAAGACATTTGAGAGAGAACTCACTGTATAGGCAGGTAAGAAAGCCAGTAAAATACAACAGCATGAAAAGTTCCTTCTCTTTTTTAACAGTTTCCTCCTATTCCCTAAGCACCAAATATGGGAAAATTTTATTTAATTTTCATGATAAGAATATTTCTACAGTGAGGCTTTCCTTGATGTCCAAAACTAGTTTACATTTCCATGTTAAAAGTTTTGGAACATCGTGTTCTTCCTTTCCTTTTTTCAAACTCTCATATTTATGTATGTTTTAGTGTCTGATTTATTTATTAGGTCTTAAGCTCTTTGAAGGCATGGATGTGGTTTAATCTTACTGGATCCCCAGCCCCCAAACAGTATGGCATGCTTCATACTCTGCACTTAAGAAATACTTAATTAAATATATGAAGAGGTAAATGAGTTTTTTCTGGATGGCAAGAGAATAGAGAACAGACTGGTAAGGTGGTAGCAGGAAATATAAAAAAATAGATGGGTTACAGAAATGTTATAAAGCAACTTGTGAAATTAGTTAAGGACTTTAGACTTTATTTAATAGGCAAAGGAGGACTTGTACGACTTTTAAGCAGTAGGAAGTGATTCTATATGATATATATTATAACTAGGTAGCTGGTGAGAAATATATTGATTTATTAACTTCTATGTTCAAATTGAGGGAAATGACCTTTATGGATTGTTGGCAGTTTCAGCATCTGGAGGAAGAGAATAAATTACTTCTGGAAGGGAATTCCTGGGTTTTGGAAAAAAAAAATTACCATGGTGGGCCTTTTTTTAGACTAATTTAAAGCAAGTGCCTGCCTATTATTCTTGGAGAAAACTGAGATGTCACTATAAATCTGAATTCAGAAGCTGAAGATTGAGAGATATGAGTGTGTTTTGTTGAGAAACATATATTAAATTTGTCTTAAGCAGTCTGTGCCCTTGAAGAATTAGAGATGCAGTTTTCATAACTATGCATTAGATCAGATATTACTTAAAATGTAACTGATGTAACTGAATCTATTTAATATGTAAAAATCTAGATTTGGGGAATTGCACTGTTGATTACACTGATTATTTTGTTCTGGTCTCTTGAAGTCAACCACCTTTTGGGTGTGGGATATTTCCTCTGGAGAACACAAGTGTCCTCACTTGAGGCCCTTCTGCTATAGAATCTGAACACTTTATGTGAGAAAGAGAGGATGCTTTTGCTTTTGAGGTCTGAATAATTTGGAAGCTAGGTCTCTGAAAGTAAAGATATAGAAATTGTTATTGGCTTCCTGTTATATAGGAATCTAACTTGATTTAGGAAGAAGCCCTGAGGTTCATTTATTAGGACTTGTTAACACAAGGGGTCCCTGAACACAGTGTTAGCTGCAGTTCATTATTGACTACAGTCTTGGTCTCTGCTGGGCCTTCGGGAAATAAAGGAAGTGGCTTGGGTCCACACTTGGACAAGAAACAAGGTCCAGTGACTTGATAAGATGGGCTGAGGTTGTCAGAAGTAATAGTGATATAAGTTTGGGTCTGCAAATAATGGAAACATATCAGAGGAACTACCAGAAATTAATTATGAAAGGAGAGGAACCTCAAAGAACAAATGCATCTTCTGCCAATAAAGGCACATAGGCACAGAACGTTTATGGCTTCATCATGCTTATCTCCAACCACTTCTCACCTGTTGCTTTGTTTTTAGTCCCTACTAACAAATGTGTATAGCCATGCATCTAATAATCCATCAGTATAGTTGTACTTTTATTTGAGATTCAGGAATGGTGGGTGTTCTAATCAAGCTACTTGGCAATGATGGAATTCAATCCCCCACTCGATACATAAACACTGGAAATAGAGACATGAACAGGGAGATAATTGTGTAATCTTCAACAAGCCTTCTTTACAATGAAATGCAGAAAATAAAGAAGAAAACACAACACAATTTCAAGTGGTGGTAAAGTCTATGAATTAGAATGAAACAGAATGAGGGCCATAAAATGGAGAGAGGTCTTCAATACAGAAAATTCAGGAACACTCTTCTTCTGAGGAGGAGCCATAAGAAGAAGTTTGGGTTGTATTTTAAATGTGAAGACAGTGTTTCACATGGATTTGAAACAAGAGATGAAGTAACATTTATCAAAAGTTCATTCAGGCTGTTGTGTGATAAATACATTGTAGAATACAGGAGGAAATTCAGTCAGTTTGGACACTGCTGCAGTAGATTAGGTAAGAATTGTTGTTGACTCCTGCAGAATGTTAGCCATAATGGTAGTGAAGGATGGTAGAATTTGAGAATTATTTTGAAATTAGGATCTGTATTCACACAAATATACATTTTGAGCCAAAGTGGTTGAATTCATATATTATTTACCTTTCCTTTTTAAACCACAAGCACTTGGATGGCAATCAATTAATTCATGCATCTTTATTAAACTCATATAATTCAGGAGGCATTCTTTTTAGCTTTTAATATTTTTTCCTCTTTATAACATCTTTGCAAGCTATTCTTCTTTATTTATTAAATGCCTATGTTACTTATGGTTTTGTTTTCACCCCACATCCTCTTCTAACTGGAAGTAATCTTGAAAAGCCTTATATAGATCAATAAATTCAATAACCACCAAGTGCCTAAAGCTTCTAAAACCTACGTGTTCTGCCCAGTTTTCTTTTCTGCATTCTATATGCCTATATCAAAATACCTATTAATATTTTGCATTTTGTACTGGCAATTCTCTATTTGTCACTACAAATCCAGTCCCCATTCTTTTCCATCATATCTGCGACCTGGGAAGCTGCACTCTGTGGAGTACTGGGCTCCCTTGGCTCCTGACTTTCTGATGGATTTGGCCAATGAGAGGCATTGTGAGAGATTGAAAAAGACAAGAGAGAGAGATCAGGGTATCATTTCTGCAAACTTGTCAGGTTATTTATTACTCCCTGCTGTGAAGAGGTTTGCAGTAGCTGAATTCATTAATTTCATGGCTCCTGTGAGGCAGCATCACTTCTGGGACTGTATCTCCAACTGAATACCAATAAAGTCTTCTTTCCTTTGGCCTTTAGGTCCATGAGATGATAACGACTTCCTGTGCTTCCTAATCCCTGGGTGATTTACTTTCACTCCTAGTCCCATTAATCTTGCCCATTTCTTTCTTAAAAATCCCTTAATTAAATATTTTAATTACTCCTTAGAGAAAGCGTCAACAAACTTTCTTTAAAGGGCCAGATAGCAAATATTTCAGACTTTGCAAGCCAAGAGTCAAAATTGAGTATATTTTTGTATCAAAACTACACTTTATTTTTGACTGTTCAAAATATAATAATTGAATATACTTTTATAATAATTGTCTAGTAATGAGAAGAGTGGGATTAGTTTTTGGGGGCAGGGGATAACATATTGCTTAACTGGATTTTATGGTTAGTGTTCCCTATCATCAAATTAAATAGAAATGTTCATCTATAAAAACCACTCTTAGCTCATGGTTTATAAAAAATAGGCAGCAGGCCTGATTTGGCAACTGGGCCATAGTTTGCTAACCCCTTCCTTAGAGTGTGCCATAGTTTACTGCTTGGGACCTGAGTAATAAACATCAGGATGCCCAACAGATACCTCAAACTTGTACATCCTTTCATAGCCCTTCTCTTGATAACCAATAACAACATTTACATCATTCCAGCCAAAATGTTTTCTTCATATGTTCTCCTTTCTCCAGTATATTCTATCTAAAATACAAATTGTGTCCTCACTCTAGTCCTTTAATTTCCTCTCAGCTGCTCACAGTGTTCAGAAAGAAAAGCTTCTCCAGCTTATGCCTTCATTGCTCTTCAACATGCACCCTATGCTCTAGTTATATGGATCATTTGCAATTCCTTGATGTGACCGCCTTCCTTCTTTTACCAAACTCCTGAATCATCTGTTGGCCCTTTCATTCTTCCTTTCCTGGCTAATACTTCATGAAGCTTTTTGAAGTTACTTCTTCCATAGGCTGAATTTGATAACATTAAAAAAGTCTCTTTATACATGTGTATACCTCCATCATAGGATAATAGGACTGTATTGCAAATGGTGACCAATGTGTAATATCCTCCTGCTATAGGTTCCCCAACAACTAGGACAACTCCAGACACATAGTGGGGCCATAATACATGTTTATAGAATTAATAAGTGAATGAATAAAATCAATGATTTGCTAGGCTAGATCTCAACAATCCACAAAGGCAATGCTGTAATTTAAAAAAATATAAAATATTTGTACTCTATCTCAGAATTCAATCTACCATGTTAATATAGATTGACTGATTTCCTACAAACCCAGAACAAATTACTGCACACACAAAGAAAAATGATGCAATAAGGGTAAGAGATTATCTAAAAGACCATATTTTCAGCCGTTTAAAAGAGAAAGGTCAGTCAGACATGTAAGTTTGGAATTATCCCTTCTGTGAAAGCTACTTTGATCCTAAATAACTTTTGCTGATTATTCAACATAACAGTGGTTCAGAGCCTGTCCTTAGGAGTTAGAAGTGTCCTGGTCCCATCCCATCTGATCCTTGTCTGCTCTGTGACCTTGAGCAAATTTCTCAGTCTTCCACTCTCCTCTCTTCTTTCAACTATGGAATGAGAATAAAAATAGATCTTGCTTAACAGGATAAGACCCTTAGCATTTTCACTGGTACAACTTAATCCCCAAATATATTCATTTTTAATTATTGTATCAGTATTCCTGGCATTAATATAACCAAGCACCTACTGAGTAAGAGGAACTAAGCTCTGGAAATATAGAAATAACACTCACTTCAGTGTGTTAGAAAAGAAATCTAAATAAATAAATAAGAGCAAATCAGGGTGAAAGCTATAAAATAAGCAGATAAAAGGGGGCACAACAGAAAAATTGTCAATGTGAAATAGAGTTTTGAAAAGGATCTTGAAAGAAGAATATGAGTTCAGATGGAAACAATATTTCAGGCAATAGCATGATACGTAAAAAGGCCATACATTTATAAAAGCCTGGTAAAGAAAAGTAAAAGTTAAATAAAAAGTGATCGAAGGTTAGAGTACAAAAGTAAAATTCTACTTGGACATCAAGTGGGGTTTACTTTATCTAGGATGTCTCCTCTTACTGTGAGACTGGCTTAGGCCCCCAAGCACTACCTTATGTTTATCTTTACTGTCAAACATTTCATACCATATTGAAATTACCAATGAACTCAAGAATAGGAACCTGGGTTCTTTTCAGTGTTGTATCCTCAAAACCCAGCACATAATAGGTGATCAATAAACACTGAAATTGGTGCCAGGCAACTCAAAAGGAGAGTTGCTGTAAAAGACCTAGTAAGAAATAACATTCAGGTAGGGAGAAAGGTCTTCATATGTAACTCTTTTTTTTTTTTTTTTTTTTTTTTTTGCTGTACGTGGGTCTCTCACTGTTGTGGCCTCTCCTGTTGCAGAGCACAGGCTCTGGACGCATGGGCCCAGCGGCCATGGCTCACGGGCCCAGCCGCTCCGCGGCATGTGGGATCCTCCCGGACCGGGGCACGAACCCTCATCCCCTGCATTGGCAGGCGGACTCTTAACCACTGCGCCACCAGGGAAGCCCTGTAACTCATTTTTGAAGCAGATTCCAACAGCATTATTATATTGTATGAGTTGGACTAAAAGGAGGAATTAATGATTACTTTAATGCAGGGGTTAAAATAAATGACTACAAAAGCCTTGGAGGTAATGTGCCTTAAAGTAAGATACTGAATTTTTTTGGTTTCTGTCAATCTGAAAATGACTATGGGTGAATATATGCCAAGTAGTTAGTCTGGAGGTGGGAAAGTGTTCAAATTTGGATGTTATTTACTTAATAGGATAAATCATATTAGAATTCATGATATTTCCCAGAAAGTGTATAATAAGAATTTTAAAAATGCTGGATCCTCTGAGAATACAGATATTTAAAGAATGGGTTGCAGAAGGAATGTGGGGAAAGGGCTAAAGTTGTTGAAAATCTTTTTTATTCCAGTGATACTGAAATAATTAAGCTATATCATCAGATAACAAAATTCTACATATTATTGTAAAGATGATGAAATTCAGAGTTAGAAAAGGTTAAATATCTTACCCCAAGGGGATGGCTCCTCCCTGAGTCAAAAGATAGACTCTATGAACCTGAAACTATGTTTTTCACTCTACCGTGCTGCCCATGGGTTTCTCCTGCTATAAAATGAAGAAGTTGTTATCAGACACTTTCTAGGGGCACTACATAACATTTTATAATTGCAGGTAAAGAACCTCTTATTTATATATTTATTACTGTGTCAAATAATGTTCTAAAAGGTTTGTATATATTAATCTTTATTTAATTCTCACAACAAGCCTATAAGATAATTGATACTGTAAGATAATTTTTTCCACTTAAAATTTGCCAGAACTGAGGCATGAAGATATTTGGTGACTTGACCAAGGCCACATAGGCAGGAGCAAGCAGTGCAGCTGTAGAGCCTGTGCTCTTAACTGATAAACTTTATTGCTGCTCTGCTTTGGCAACACTTACTGCAGAATTGTTCAAATTCTTCATCTTACAAATTCATGAATACAGTAGGAAGTAAATCTTGGAAGAGAAAATTTCTAGACCTTTGAAAAAATAGAAAGAAAATAAGAGCTGGAAAGTGTGAGATGTGACTTAAAAGCCCTACAGATGTCCCTAGATTTGTCGTCATCAAAAGGGAAGCTGTCAATACATTGCCATGCTCTCAGATTGTAGTTATATAGGCAATTCAAAAGCTTTATTTTCTGGTATTTTGTGTGTTTATGTTCTTCACAAGTATTTTGAAATAGTTTATCTCAATTGAATAATAATTCAGAAAAATTTTGTGTATGGAATCATTAAAGAAGTTCTGACTGTTCTTAATAACATAGGTACTTTAATGAAGCTAAAAGGGTAAATGAGCAAAGTGGCCTTGAAGGTTGATAACCATGTGTGCATTATATGAAGTACATTGTGTAATGGATAAGAAGATTTTTACTTTGAGCAATTACTATCAGTGTGAGAATTCTATATATGAGCAAATATTTCAATCAAATTTTTCATAACCATAATATTCTAAAAACAGTTCTTTGTGACAAATATATAGTTTACCACAGTTAGTAATTTATTACAGTGTAGCAAAATTTGAAGATTATTTACAGCTTTTACAAGTTAATTATGAAGTATTTGATATGTAAATTATAGAAACAATACAACAGGAAATGATGACTCTATCCTTTGAATCAAAAATACACAATATCAAAAAGGATCCTATAAATTTTTTCTACCTGAAATATAAATAACTGTTATACCTTCATCAAATTTCTGAGGAAGACTTGTATTTTTATATTGGAAAAAAATGAACTCTACCTCACTGAAACCTGAGTATATAGGCATATAAGTTGAGAATATCAAGTACTGTGAAGTAAGGTGAACATCTAGGAAACAGGTACTTATGAGTCACTTATTCTGTTATCATGAGATTAGATGCATGAGATGGAAGAAGACTATCCAAACTTCCACTTGGAACTATGCTGACCTACTTTTTCTTAGAAGCAACATCAAATATGGAAGAACAGCATAAAGAACAGTATTTATAACATTTGTTAAAATATCTTCAATAGAATATCTACTTTTAGATAATGTCTTATATGTAGGAAATAAATAAATATGACAAAGGTATATCCCCTACACTCTAAGATTTTCTTATAAGGGAGAGAGACTTGGAAGAGTAGAAGGATTTATGCATGAGTGAAAGGAAACTTTCCTACTGAAAGGAAGGATTGAAAAGCTTAATTTGGGGGATGGGGGGAGCGTATAAGTTTTTGATTACTAAATAACAATTTACCACAAATTTAGCAGCTTAAACAATACCCAATATCCATTTATTTATATCACAGTTCTGTAAGTCTAAAGTCTTGTTGGAGTTGGCTGGTTTCTTTGCTTAGGGTCTCTAAAGACCAGAATCAAGATGTTGGCCTAGATGGGTTCTTATTTGGAGGTCCTTGGGAGAAATTCTCTTCCAGACTTATCCATGTTGTAGGCAGAATTTTCTTTGCAGCTGTAGGACAGAGAATTCTGTTTCCTTGCTGGCTGTTAGCCAGAGACCTCTCAGCAAATAGAGCCTGCCCACCTTCCTTAGCATGTGGCCCTTTCATTTTTATGTCTAGAAACTGTGGCTGAGATGCTTCTCTTGCCTCAAATCCTTCTGATTTCCTCTTCTTTGTACTAACTGGAGAAAATTCAGTGCTTTCAAAGGGGCTTGTGTGATTAGATCAGTCTCACTTAGATAACATCTCTATGTTAAGGTCAACTACATTATAAAAACATGGTATTAAGGGAGTGATATATCATTTATTCACATGTATCTGAGATTGGGGTGTGGAATCCTAAGAGGACCTTCTTTTTTCTGAAGAATTCTGCCAACTGCAGGACCTGTTGGAAGAGTCCTCAAATGATGTAATGTATTAGCTGACCAAAGAAGGAAGACAGGCCTTCAAGAGGTCATTGTATGGAAAAGTATTTTGGATTAAGGAAAAAGCTCAGAAATGCCTAGATCTGAGAATGTACAAAGTGTATTTAGAAAATAAGTATTGCAATGTGACATAGAACATACATATTGTAGCAAGAAACAGGATGAGGGGATAAAAGATTATAAGGGATCAGGGTTTTGAGTGCTTCTGTGAGCTTCCAAAACTTTGTTCACTATTTGGTATGAAATAAGATAAAATATGTCAATATTTGCAGATACTTGTTTTTATCTGGGGTAATTGAATGAATGAATATATTTCCTTCCATGAACTGCTTAGTATTTATCTTTTTTCTTGAATTAAACCCTAAGTTTAGATATTAGCACATGAGGGCAAAATGTCACATATACCTATTAAAAAACAAGAAGCAAGAGTCTCTTAAATATTTTGCTTGGAACTTCTACATTAACAGACTTAATGATAACATTAGCCTATACCATTCACTAATAGTGAAAAAAGATATGATACTTCAAAAATAATTTCCTTTATTTCAAATTCCTTTCCTACATCACAGATGTTGCCTTTTCTCAAAAGATATTTTAAAACTAGACAATTCAATTTCTTCAGGGATTGATTTATAGAAAACTAATCTCTCTGCTTCTGCTCTATGACACAAACTGAAAACAAAAAGAGAAATGAGGAGCTTTTTGATGAAAAAGAAATGTTATATAGTGCTACTATGATATATATAAAGATATGCTACCAGAAGAGAGGGGAACACCTGAACAGGCTGAACCAAAAGTACTGAAACAGGAATGGCAGGAAGAACAGGTGACAGGAGACACATGAAGAACACACACAAAAACTTTGGTTAAAGAAGAGATGAAAATTATCTTCAAAATTTTCCCCAAGAATTTAGAGGAATTGTTGGAAAAAATCAGTAAAAAATTACAAAAAAATATTATTAAATGAGCTATCGGTGGTGCTCAAAATGAATGGGAGGGGCTTCTCTGGTGG
>NW_020837948.1:32098092-32115592 GCF_003676395.1 Aethalodelphis obliquidens
AAAACACAGTATTAAGAAACTAAAATATATAATTCAAGAAAATTTATTGAAAGAAAATGAGTGATCCCATCTATTGAATCATATAGTTCTAGAAATATGAATGCAATTAATCAAAGTGATGGCCTTGTGGATTTGCATCATTTTTTTTTCAACAAAATGAATCAGTTATATATATACATATGTTCCCATATCTCTTCCCTCTTGCGTCTCCCTCCCTCCCTCCCACCCTCCCTATCCCCCCCCTCCAGGCGTTCACAAAGCACGGAGCTGATCTCCCTGTGCTATGCAGCTGCTTCCCACTAGCTATCTACCTTACGTTTGGTAGTGTATATATGTCCATGCCTCTCTCTCGCTTTGTCACAGTTTACCCTTCCCCTCCCCATATCCTCAAGTCCATTCTCTAGTAGGTCTGTGTCTTTATTCCTGTCTTACCCCTAGGTTCTTCATGACATTTTTTTTTCTTAAATTCTATATATATGTGTTAGCATACGGTATTTGTCTCTCTCTTTCTGACTTACTTCACTCTGTATGACAGACTCTAGGTCTATCCATCTCATTACAAATAGCTCAATTTCATTTCTTCTTATGGCTGAGTAATATTCCATTGTATATATGTGCCACATCTTCTTTATCCATTCATCCGATGATGGACACTTAGGTTGTTTCCATCTCTGGGCTATTGTAAATAGAGCTACAATGAACATTTTGGTACATGACTCTTTTTGAATTATGGTTTTCTCAGGGTATATGCCCAGTAGTGGGATTGCTGGGTCATATGGCAGTTCTATTTGTAGTTTTTTAAGGAACCTCCATACTGTTCCCCACAGTGGCTGTACCAATTTACATTCCCACCAACAGTGCAAGAGGGTTCCCTTTTCTCCACACCCTCTCCAGCATTTATTGTTTCTAGACTTTTTGATGATGGCCATTTTGACTGGTGTGAGATGATATCTCATTGTAGTTTTGATTTGCATTTCTCTAATGATTAGTGATGTTGAGCATTCTTTCATGTGTTTGTTGGCAGTCTGTGTATCTTCTTTGGAGAACTGTCTATTTAGGTCTTCTGCCCATTTTTGAATTGGGTTGCATCATTTTAAAGGTAAAGAATATATTCTGCAATTAAGTAAAATACAAAATTAAGAACAAAGGAAAAACAGACTAGTTATAAAACTTTTCCTCGTTGAGATATAAATATAAAAATATGACTAATTTTCATCAGTAACTGGTAAAGTGAGGAACTTAGAGACAGAGAAAATTACATGTATAATTACATGTATATGCTACTAGTTATATGTATATGCTAGTATATACATATATGTATGTATATAGCATATATGTATATGCTACTAGTTAATTATTAACTAGTTAATTATTAACTAGTTAATTAATCAAAACCAAACACTAATAAGAGACAAATATTGCAATGAAAGTTAAAGGCTTCAGGAGTGGTAAATGATAGATAGATAGATGATAGAGAGAAAAATGTACATTATTAGAGTCAGTAAAAATTGTTGGCATTTATTGAATATTTAAATGTCATAGTCAATTTTCAGTGCTTACATGTGTGTGACTGTGTGTGTGTGTACATAATATCATTTAATTTTTACATCTCTCAAGAGGTAGTTATTATCACCTTTTGAATATGACAAGAATGAGACAAATATACTTAGGAAACCTACCCAGTACTCCACAGCTTGTAAGTGGTGGCTCTAGAGATGAGGTACCAGGCAGCCGAGCTCTGTGAACTGGTGCTCTGAACCATTACAAACTGGTGGTCTTAACAAGTGTAAACTGGTTCTTAATGGGTGCAAACTTCATCTGAGGAAAGATAGTTAAAATTACAATTTTAATAGCTGTTTATTGGCCACAGTCAAATCTCTGAAACATAACAGATAGTCTTAAAAGAACTTTATACATGGGAATACCTTAATATATGACAATCCAATAATAACTAAGGAATAAATTAATGATCTTCAACTTCTAACCACTGCCAAACCCACATTCACAAATCTCAGAGGTTCACAGATTAGATTATAACAATTTGTAAATATTTAAATAGTCTTATGACCAGAGAGAGTTTTCAAAGTATTCAAATGAAAAGGCAAACAATTTTACAAAGAAAAGATCAAGAGAATAAATTCTTCAAAATTTAAAAACATTTTTGCCAAACACCATAAAAAGGTACAGTATCAATTTAAAAAAAGTCTAAGTGAATATTGAATATCCATAATCTGTGAAGAGCTTTTAAAATTAAAAAAGACAAGTTGCAATAATTGTAATTTTTCTTAGGAAATAATCAGAATTGAAGGCAGTTTTAAAAATATATGATGTTTATTTTTGAAACTACACATTCACAAATATGGTCAAATAAATGATGATGTGTGTCCGATGGCATATTGTGCTGTCCTAAAAACCATTATTCAAGTAATTTTCCATGAAAGGGTAAAATTCATTGTTTCCTGGTTAAAATGAAAAATTTATGATATATAACTGTATATATGAGTCCAGGCTTTAAAGTAATATTTATGTAGTAGATTCATGCCAGATATACGCACATATTGATATATTGCCAGCGGCTTCATGATTTTGCCACTTTGACAGTGAAGGATCTTAAAACCTAGGGCCCAGAGACTTTGTAAGGGCCGTTTCATTTTACACATGACTGGGCTCTTCCTGCTCTAATTCTGAGAAATATTATTGAGGATTTTTCCTTCCAGATATACTTGTTTCTGTTGTTATTCTATGCCTTACTGGACAATCAACAGGAGGTAACACTGAGTTTACTTCTTTTGGGGGGATCATAGCTGACTACATAATATGTGAGGCCCAGTACAAAATAAAAATGTGGGTTCCATTACTCAAAAAACAGGAAAGCTGTGTCAGTAAAGATACTAATAAATACACAGAGAGAGAGAGAGCGTGAGCATGTGTGTGTGTGTGTGTGTGTGTGTGTGTGTGAGAGAGAGAGAGAGAGAGAGTTCAGACACATAAGTTAAATGATGCTTTTTATATTTTATCTGTAATTTCTAGGTGTTTGTAGGAGGATATTTTCCCACAGAATACTTCCAACTACCATACTATTCTTGACAAAAAAATACTTAGTCGATCTAAGAAAGATATGGAAAACTTTATTTGAGCCAAATTGAGGATTATAACCTGGGAACAGCTTCTCAGAAAGCTCTGAGAACTGTTCCGCCCATTAGAGGTCAAAGCACAGTTACCTAAGTCTTTGAGACAGAGGGTGTACATTAAATGACATATCATTGACAGTTTACACAATCCAGAGCTACATGTACAAAGTGAGTAGTGGGTCATGGGTCATCGTGGCCCCTTACAAGATTAAGAAGAAAGGTTATCTCTTAAGTTATCTTGTTGAGGCTAGGAGAATGTTGCTCTTTATAGTTGAGCAGGAATTTCTGCCCATGGGGAGGTTTGGTCGATGCATAATGCAGATACACAATGCACAGTAGAGGAGAGAGGGAAAAAATGTTAATGTCCAAATTTTCTTTGACTTGCCTTAGAATACAAATTTTTATTTCATCACTATTCTAATATTTTTTTAAAAGCTATTTGATTTTGTTGATCTTTTCTCCTACTTACTTTATGTTTACTTTATTTATGGCATAGTTTCTTGAGTGGAATCCTTAGATCTTTTATCTTCAGTCATTTTATGTATTGTTTTAAAAAATGAATTCCTACCTTGTATGAGGAGACATGAGCCCTTTGTTTCCTATGGCCTGCATTGTCCTGTGACCGCCTTGAGTGTGTTAACTCAGCAGGCTGAGCTGTTCAGGAGGAACCACCAGCTTTCTGATCTCCAGCAGAAACAGGTAGTAGTAGGCTACTTCTTCTACATGACCGACTTGATTGCCTGGTGTTCTTCTGGTTGTTAAAGTATCCTCCCCCTCAGCCAGTTTCTGATGCAATCATTACAAGTTCTCATGGTTACATAGTAAGTTAGGCACAGTTGTCCACCTCCTAACTTCACTGAAATTATGTAAAATGTTACCTGGGTGGGTTCCCTCTCTTGAGCACTTATGTTTGCTTCTGAGTTTTGTCTCCACCATCTGGAATAATAGAGTAAAAACTTTGCTATAATTGTCACTTCAGTTTTATCCGTAAATTTTGATATGTGATACTTCTATTGTTTTGTCATCCCTATATTTCATAATGATTTTCTCTATAACACATTGTTTGTTTAGACTTATGTCTTCACTTGTAAATATCTAAAATAATCTCCCTTTCTATTTTCATTTTTACTTTCTAATTTCATTTTATTTTGTTTAATCCATTCATTTTTATTTTTGTTATGTTTTGAAATATTTCTAATATGTGTTTTTTCTGTGCATCATTTTTTAATCTTTGCTTCTCCCACTTTCTACTTTCATGACTTCCTGATTTATTTGTATTTGTTCATTTGTGTATGCATTTTTATTGATTCTTTAATTGTGCTTTAGAATTTTGACAGGCTTATGGTAGAATGAGAGTAATCGATCATTAAATCACACATCGTTGAAAAGAATATGAAATAATTAGGCATATAATGGTTTTTACATACAGTAAATGTAGAATATGCAAAATATAACTAAATTTGGAAGAAAATATTCGACAGAACACTAAAATTAATTAACATAAAAATTGGGTGAAAATGTCTTCTTTGGAGATAGATTCTAGTCTTTTGTGGTTTACTCTATTTTAACTTGTGGTCTTCTAGCTTCAACTGCTTTTGATAAAAAAGTTACTATGGTAATTATTTGAAATAAGATCAAGTCATATAATAAACATATTGTGAATTAAATAGAGGTTAATCAGTTGTAAACATTCATAGCACAATATATTGAGGGAGGAAAAAGAGCAGAATTATAATTAAATTTGAGTGAGACTGTTTCATTTTTATTTTAACAGTCATTTCAATTAGGTTCCCACTAAAGTGGTTGTTTTGATAATTCATTTTTAAAAATCTCATTTTAAATAATTTTTAAAATCCTATTTGGCCATAAAGAAATTACCAGGGATGCATTTACTTGATTGCATTATTGCAGAGATTGCATTATTTGAGGGACTTAACATAGCTTTTGAAAGAAAATGTAAAAATTGACATTTCTCTAAATGTTCAGTTATAATGTTACAAATATAGTAGGGCTGAAATTTAATAATTTTTAAAGAAAATGATCACACCAAAACTTAACATGCAGGTACAAGTGACAATAAAGAAAGAAAAATCCTATTTTTAAATCATATTAGACAATAATACAGTTTGACATAATTTGCAGTTGAATAAAATTAATGTATTCACTAACCAGTTGTTATCAGCAGCACATTAAATGTAGTATAAAGCATGTAAAAATTCAGCAAATCCAAAAAGTAAAATTTCTATAGAGCTTTCATTGATAAAATGGAAATTCAATGAATATTTTATTATCTATTTTCTACAAAGTATATTTAGTACTTCTCTGTGGGAAATATAACAATGAATAAGGTATAATTACTGTCCATCAGTAATTTAAAGTTAAATGTGACAGAAAACTTAATTATAAAATATCACAATTTTAAATTAATATTATATATGTTACAGAGCATATGCTGTATAATATTTGTGTTATGTGCTTTATATATATAATATATAATACTTGTTTTAAATTTGTGATAATTTTATAGTCAAGTTTTTCTGTCTCAGATTCTAAATTATTGGGGTTAGTGCCTGGAGGTGCATATGTGGGGAGCTTCAGATGTGGTGTTAATATTCAGTTTGGTTAATTTCTTGATCAGCTTAATGGGTAGATGGATGTATTCAGTTAGTAAAAATTCATTAAGCTGTGCATTCCTGATTTGTGCACTTTTATGAGTGTATATTTTATTTCAAAAATACTTTACTTTAAAAAATACATTTATATTACTGAAAGAGATTCAAAAGTTTGAATGTTCCACTAAAACTTGTTTGAAACAGTCCCAAATACCAGCTGGACAGGTAGAGGAAAAGCTTTATTTCTGTGGGTTTGTTGCCTAGTATAGCAATTTATGATATTCCTGGCCAAAGACTGGGGTCATCAGAGAAACTTGTATATTGTAGTCCATTAAAAGTAAAGTGAAACATTTAATTTTTCACCTTGAAACCAGAAGTTCTCACATAGTATTTTTGATTTTTAAGTATTTGGATGGGTGACATAATTAAAAAGATGTATTGTTTCTTCATGGTTTTAGTTGCATGCTCTCTAATTGTGTCCACATTATGTGCCCAACTTTACCCTCTTATAAAATTATGTTGTGGACCATCCAGAAATAAAATTCAGGCATAATCTAAACATAGACATTTTCTTCATTGGGTAGAGTGATTGTTTGCTACTAACATAAATCTAAGTGAGAAAAGCTTGACTCATCCATTATAAAGGAAAATCGCAGCACAATATCTTTCATTATCTTTTTCCAGATCTTTCTCTTTACTTATATTTTGCTGTTTCTTAATCTATCCTTTGAGGTTAGAGGAATTCCAGTAATGACAGAAGTCAGTTCTCTTCTATCACTGTTTTCTCTCAGGGTCTTTGAACAATGAAACACTCCCTTGTCACATGTGAATCAGCAAATATCAGATGAATTAAATGATAAATAGGTCATGTAGAAATTCTAAAAAGTGATGTGTTAGTATAAACTCATCCACCAGGGATGGAATTGGGCCTATTAGGGTGGTTAGGATTTTGGTAGACAGAGAAAAATAGAAGATGCTTTCAAGGGAACTGTCAACTTTAGCAGAGGCTGAAAATTTCAAAATATCACCAGTATTCCTAGTTTCACAAAATCTGGGGACCATTGTCATCATCTCCCATATCTGAGATTTTTGATTAACTACATTAATTTCCTCTTTTATAATTTTGAAACAGGCAGAGACAACATGGAAAGTGAGGCCCATAGGCTGTGGGAAACTACTTCAGCTACCTTTATTGGCTGGCCAAAAAGTTCATTCGGGTTTTTCCATTAAGATATTAACACTTTGGCCAACCCAATATTTATTATAGTGAAAAATTGTATATTTTAAAAGATGCATTATTTATGTTCATATACACCACACTACCCACTTATACCACACATATTCATTAAATGAATAAACTGACTGAATCTCGTAATATCTTATAAATTCCCAAGTAATGTTAATAGACCTTAACTCAGCATTTAGGATTTGGGGGTATTTTCTGTTTTTTTTTTTTTCTTTTTTTAAAATTTTATTTATTTTTGGCTACGTTGGGTCTTTGTTGCTGCCTCGGGGTTTCTCTAGTTGCAGCGAGCGGGGGCTACTTTTCATTGTGGTGCGCAGGCTTCTCATCTCAGTGGCATCTCTTGCGGAGCACGGGCTCTAGGTGTGCGGGCTTCAGTAGTTGCTGCAGGCTCAGTAGTCGTGGCGCATAGGCTTAGTTGCTCTGCGGCATGTGGGATCTTCCCGGACCAGGGCTCGAACCCATGTCCCCTGCATTGGCAGGTGGATTTTTCAACCACTGCACCACCAGGGAAGTCCTAGGATTTGTTTTAACTTGATGGTAATTGATGAATTGTAGTGCAAAAGCAAGAAATGTATCTTGAAGTAGAGCAGACTTGGATTTAAAGAGCAGCTAATAGCTATTTTTCTAATTTGTAGAGTAAAATTGTGTAGATATTTAGGTTAGAAGCTTTACATTTAACAACAAATTACTTTGTTGCTTTGGCACTCACTGCATAAGCTATTGCATAAGGAATTTCAGAAAAGGGGGTGTCTTAATTATACCAAAAAAAGTATGTATAAATATAATCATAAGACTTTTGCCATTAGTCTGTTTGAAGAGCTAATCTGCCTGAAGAAGCAATTAAAATGCTTTCATTTTAAGCGTATATTAAATAAATCAAATATGATGTTGTAAACATTCATTATAGATTTATTTTGATATTTGTTCTGCATAAATTACAGATATATGCATAATTTTATCTTTAAACATCTAATAACATTTGATAATCAGGGCACACAACCATGCACTGTAAGTGTTGATGTTTAGCTAATAAAATGACTGTTTCATTGCCTGATTTTTAAACAAACCAAAGAGATCCATTAGCAAAGCTATTCTTTTTTTTTTTTTTTTTTTTTTGCGGTACGCGGACCTCTCACTGTTGTGGCCTCTCCCGTTGCGGAGCACAGGCTCCAGACCCTCAGGCTCAGCGGCCATGACTCACGGGCCCAGCTGCTCCGCGGCATGTGGGATCTTCCCGGACTGGGGCACGAACCCGTGTCCCCTGCATCGGCAGACGAACTCTCAACCACTGCGCCACCAGGGAAGCCCAGCAAAGATATTCTTTAACTTCTTTTGCCTGCAAATATCTTTTTTTAGCTTTATTACATTTAGAATTTATATTACTGATTTGTTGATAATTCCCATCAGTATCACAATTTTTCCATCCATCAGTATGATCGTATTTTTAGATATTTGGATTGCATGAGAGACTAATTTATTTTACTTTTCTTAATTTTGGCCATCTTTATTCAAACTGCCAAAGAGATGTTCTCTAGGTGTTCCAACTCAAAGCCAGGGGTTACTTGGGCACTCAGTCTTAGTATGTGATCTAATTTCAAAACGGAGGGTATGTGCAGTATATCTTATTGGCACTTTTCTGGCCAATAAGATAGGTAGGAAAGTCTGCTGAGGTGGTGCAGTGTAAAGATGATACCTCACACTGGGAAAGACTTTAAACCCTGCCTCTTTATTACTACATGTGCTAGAATAAGGATGTGGTATTTGGACCCAAAGTGGCAATATTGTAACCATCAGGGGGAAAAAGGTGATTAAAAAAATTGTAGATGTAATTGCAATGACATGATATTATTGAGTTATTAAAACAACCTGGAACGCCTAACTCTAGCTTTTCTTATAGAAAATACATAATCATTTCATTGCTTAGGCCAGTGCTAGTGAGATGATTCTGTGATTTGCAGCTGGATGCATCCTAATTGCTGTAAACTTTTTGGTAATCTACACATAACTACCCACATCAGTTTTTATTTTCTCCTTTAATAATTAACTTTTGGGAAGATTTTTATAAAATTTTACATAGATAAGAAGTTATTGTTTGACATGAAAGCACCAATAAGTGTACCATTGAGTTTTCTGTAATAGCTTGATAATTCTTTCTGCCCCCATTAAGCAGCAGAAATACTATTTTCCTCCTGATAACCAGGATAAGTAACACTTGTGAGCATAGTAACTCCTTTCTTTGACTCCTGGACTACTGGTATGAGGAGCACAAGATGGGAGATGGCATTACGTTTAAGTTTAGTGAAACCCTCTACCATGGCTTCTGATAGAAGCATTATTCCTCTCTGGGAACTAGGAACTCTAGTTCATCCGAGATAAAAATTATGGGGAAGGGAAGCTTACATTTCTCAGGTGAATCACAGGGAAGAATGATGAGCAGGTAATCTTCTCCATCCACTCCTTTGTTGAAGACACAGCATTACACTGATCAGGGATATAACACCAATTCATTAGTTTAAAATATATACCATGTCTAGAAGGATAGCACTCCAATCCCACAGTGCTTCCAGTGGAACCATCCACAGGGTCATCCTCTCAAAGAACAAGCTGTTGTACTTTCCAACTCCTACCACCAAGAAAGAGGCACATGACTTGGCAGGTCAGCTTGAGTTTTGGAGATGGTGTCCACCACAAAGGGAAATATTACTTAAGCTTATTCACTGGGTAATTTGGAAGGCTATCAGACTTGAGCAACATCCAGATCAAAAGATGGCATTTAAAAATGTATATGCTCTGATATAACGTAGCATGCTACTTAGGCCATATGATTGAAACAAATCTGTGGTTTTAGAGGACCCAATGGTAGAAAATGTGCTGTGTGGAGTTTCTGCCAAGTTCTTTACACTAATAATATTTACATTATCTCTGATAGTTAAGTGCAGTCAACAGGTCTCTGCTATTCCAGAACTCTGTCTTTGCCACTGACACCATCAAGTCAAGTTCCACAGCAGATATCCCTATAATTAGCCCTGGCCTACAGAGGAACACCACTGTTGAGCTTCTTAGTGATAATAATGCTCCCTTCACTAGTGCGTTTCTTATTGTTTTGGTGAAACACACACAATGAGTTGGGTTTTCTAGTCTTACATAATAAATCTGTCCTAGTGTACTTGTATCTCAGAGTATGTTCCTCAATACTTTGTCAAGGCAATGGCAGAATCTCCACTTTATTAACTATGGACCATCATTGTACCCACATGTTCCTACCAGGATTTTAAATACTGAAGAAGGAGAAAGGCCTCCACTGTCACTAAATTCTTGCTTATCCAGCCTTATATTCCATCCTTGTGGTCCTCTACATTCAAAATCATTTTCCCATGAATGTTACTCTAGTACCTTCCAGTACTTACTAGTCGTTATTTCAGTTCCTTTCATGATTAAGCTCTTATTTCCTGGATCAGACACAATACTTCTCCAGTTATTCCATGTTGAAATTTGGCCCTAGTTATTTATCTAGAAACAATTAGGGGTAGTGATTTCAGACTTTGGATAGAGTGAGTATTACCTTGCAAGACATCATGTAAAGTCTTTGCATGGTCATAGTCAAGGGCAGGCCTCTTGATGACTTTTGTAAGCTCAGAGGTTCCAGGGAAATCCGGTGGCTCAAAGTTCTCAAGTATTTCAGTGTAGGTATCCTTACTTCAGATCTCAGGGTCCTATTCCATCCATATCCTTGTCCTTAATTTAGTCTCAGAGGCTTGCCAGTGCTCTATATTCAGCCTTATTTGTAGCATTTTTCTTCTTATAATCAGGGCTTAAGCATGAATTTGAACACAGACTTGCCTTTTGATGCCAGAAATCAGGGTCCCTTTACAATGTGATAGAGGCTCTTCTGTAACTTTTGCACCAAGCTGACTGACCTGAGCTTGTTTTCTTCCATCCTTGCTTCAGTGATACTTAATAACAAATAACCAACTCCACATTCCTTATAATTACCGCTACCTCCGTATCTCTCCGTTGTTAGAGATATTACATAAGTCACAGATCTCCTTCCACATCTGTTATATCCCAATTCATCACATGTGAGAGTTGCAGTAATTGTGATGATGCAGCTCACCAAGAGTTATCACCACCCACTTAGCACCAGCAACGTAATCCTTGTTGCCATTTGGACAACAAAAATTCAATTTCCAAATTATATCCTGAAAAACTGCTTTAAAAATTCATGGCTGTTAATACCTGTCTTAGTTTGGATTTTGCTAGAAGCAGACACTTGGACAAGTAGGATTTAATGAAAGCAGTTTTAATGGGATATCATTCTAAAAAAGTGTTACGGGAAGGAAGAAGGAAAACAGGAAAGGAAAGGCAGGTGATAAAGTGTATCTTATCCAACTGTCATCATGGGCAACGTTAACTTAAAACAGTGAAGAACTCAGAGTTAATAAAAAAACATGAGCTTCAGGGTAAACTCAGTAGAGGGGCAAGAAAGCTAGGATAAAATCCTATCAAGCATGGATCAAAGTCTTCTCTTCAGGGCTTATATTTTTATCGCACATCCAGTATACCATGTGCACAGGCAAGGAGGTCTCCAGAAGCTGATAAAAAGCTTTCAGGAAAAGAGAGATGCTGGTAGTGAAAGTGTGGCTAATGCACTGAAATGGTAAGACACAAGAGGAGTGGAGAGGACACCATAAGTATCTGTTACAGTTATATCCTATCTGAATCTTTTCAGGTATTCCTCTATTTCTTTTTCATTTTATTTGTTTTCTCATTCTATACTCCATATTACCTCCTGAACTTTTATGGGGTCTATTCTCTCTCATGCTCTTATAATTTAATTTTTATTTCTGAAGTAACTTTCCCTTCAATCTCTTTCCTAAAATCGTACAATTCATGTTTCACATCCTCTGTTTACTACACACCACTTCTTGTTGTTTGCCTGAGTTCCTGTATTTGCTTTGAGTTGTTTCATTGTAACTGTAATTTCTTCAATAATTTTTCAAATTCATGTCAGATTGTCGTGACATAATATTCCTGTATTTCAGGATGAATTTCATCTGTTTTTGTTTATTCTACTGGGAGAAGTTGATACTTGTTGTTGTTTTTTTTTTTTTTTTCTTTGCTGTACGCGGGCCTCTCACTGTTGCGGCCTCTCCCGTTGCGGAGCACAGGCTCCGGACGCGCAGGCCCAGCGGCCATGGCTCACGGGCCCAGCCGCTCCGCAGCACGTGGGATCCTCCCGGACCGGGGCACGAACCCACATCCCCTGCATCAGCAGGCGGACTCCCAACCACCGCGCCACCAGGGAAGCCCAATACTTGTTTTTTAATTCTTTTATATGTATGCTGCAATTTCATTTTGGATTATTAATACTTGAAGAAGGTGTACTTTTGTACCATTTATTAGCACAACAATCACATATTTCCTGCCACCTAGTTTCAATTAATATATAAGTTGTGTTTTTTCTGTTTGTTTTTGTTTTTTCTATTCAACTTGTTTTTCAATATGCCTTATAGGAATTGAAGTAGTTGGATATAGATCCAGAACTTGTAATCAATCTAAAAAGCATTTTAATGAATTTATTTTTCATTTTCATAATTTGTATTTAATGTTCTTAAACATTTTTTCAGACACTCTTTGTCTTGCCTCTTGGTCTAAAAAAATTTTTTCCTGACATAATTGTAGATTCACACACAGTTGTAAGAAATAATATAGAGAAACTCCACGTACGCTTTACCCAGTTCCCAGCTGTGGTAACATCTTCCATTGGTATTGTACAATATTATAATCCATATGTATCACAAAAGGACATTAATAAAATCCATCAATCTTATTCAGACTTAATTAGCTTTACATACTCTGTGTGTGTATTTAGTTATATGCAATTTCATAACATGTATATTTCTGTCCTGCCACAGTTAAGATATAGAACAGTTCAATCAATCAATCCCCTTGTGCTACTAACTTTGCCATAGCCATCTCCCTTCATCCCCCCTCCCTAACCCCTGGAACCAACTAATTTGTTCTCTATCTCTATAATTTGTCATTTCATGATTGTTATATGAATGGAATTGTACAGCATTTAACCTTTACATTGGTTTTTATCACTAAGCATAATTCAACTGAGATCCATCAAAACCGTAGTGGATATTGATAGCTGTTTCTTTTTATTGCTGAATGGCATTCTATGGTACTGATGGTTTAACACAATTTGTTAAACAATTGATTTCATCCTTTATGTTTTGAAATATCACAGCATATTTATTTTGGGTTAATTTCATACTATATTATTTTTAAGTATCAGAGTATAAATTCTACACTTCATTCCATCTTCTAAACTCTCTCTCAAAGGGGATTACCAACTCATGAAGTTTTTAAACTCTAGCCATGAGCTTTTTTTTTAAGCTAAGAAAACAACCTTCATAGGTGTGTGAGCAACTTATAACAACAAAATAATGCTAATTTCCCCTTCCCATACCTTGTATCTTTGCTGTCATTTATTTCACTTTTATATAAGCATATAAGTGTGTATGTGTGTGTATATATATGGTATTTACCTAAACATACATAATTGAATATATTTTTGATACTATTATTTTGAACAAACTTATATGTTAGAAAAATTAAGAATAAAAAATAAAAGTTTTTATTTTACCTTCACTTTTTCTTTCTTCAATACTCTTCATTTTTTATGTAGATCTGAGTTTCTAACCTATATTATTTGTTTTTTCTGTAATGAACTTCTTGTAACATTTCTTAGAAGGCAGGTGACAACAAATTCCCTCTATTTTTATCTGAGAAAGTCTTTATTTCTCCTTCAATTTTGAGAGACAATTTTGCAGAGTAAAAAATTCTAGATTGGCTTTTTTTTTTCTCTCTCTCCACTTTTAATATTTCACCCCACTCTCTCTGGCCTACATAGGTTTTGAGAAGTCAGATGTAATTCTTATCCTTGTTTTCTTTTTATATGTAAGGTGTTGTTATTGTTGTTACAGTTGTTGTTTTTTCTCTGACTTCTTTCAGGATTTTTTAATCTTAGATTTTCTGTAGTTTGATAATGATATGCCAAGGGATAGATTTATCTTTAGCACTTATCCCACTCGGTGTTCTCTGAGCTTCCTGGGTCTGTGGTTTGGTCTCTGACATTAATTTGGTTAAATCCTCATCGTTGTTGTTTTAGATATTTCTTCTATTCCTTTCTCTCTTCTCCTTCTTTTATTACCATTAATGTGTATTTTATACCATTTATAGTTGTCCCCCCATCCTTGCATACTCTCTTCTATTTTTGTTGTTGTTTTTCCAGTCTTGTTCTCTTTGCTTTTCAGTATTGGAGGCTTCTATTGATATATTCTAGCTCAGAAATTATTTATTCAGCCATGTCCAGTCTGCTAATAAGCTCATCAAAGGCATTTTTAATTTATGTTACAGTGTTTTTGATCTCCAGCATTTCATTTTGGTTCTTTTTTATGATTCCCAGTTCTCTATTTATACTGCCCATCTGTTTTTACATGCTGTCTACTTTATCCACTAGAGTGCTTAGCATATCGAGCATGGTTGTTTTAAATTCCCAGTGAGATAATTCCAACATTGTTGCCATGTCTGGTTCTTAAGCTTGTCCTGTCTCTTCAAATTGTGTTTGTTACCTTTTGCCTTATAATTTTTTCTTGATAGGTAGGTATGATGCAATAGGTAAAAGCATCTCTTGTAAATAGACCTTTAGTACTGTGGTGGTAAAGTGGTGGAGGGAAGGGAAGTGTTCTGTAGCTCTACAGTTAGGTCTTTGGTAGCCTGTGCCCTTGGACTGTGAACTTCACAAGTGCTCAGTTTTCCCTCCTCCCCCTTTAATTGGACAAAATGACTGGACTGGACTAGAATTGGGTATTTCCCTTTTCTCACATGGACAGCTAAGAGCTGGCTGGAGTTGGGTATTTCCCTTCTCCTAGATCAGTTAGACTTTTCTAAAACCCCAGCAGGTTAGGCTCTGGTTAGATAGTTTTTCCTGAGTACAGGCCTTATTAAGAAGAAACAGTGCTCTGGAATATTTCAAAATGATTCCTTTTCCTCTCCCCCTGCTGGGAGCATAAAGAGATTTTTCTCCAATGTTTACTGTGAAAACCTAGTCCAGCTCCTGGAGGTAAAACTCACAAAAGTATGAAAAGTATGGATACCACCCCCCCACAATGAATCCCAGTGGAGTTTTTAACTCTGACTTTTCACACTGAACCTCCAGTAATTCACCAGTTACAGTTCAGGTTTTCCTTCCCTGGCACTGATTTCTGTTTATGAGTCTCTGTTCTGGTAAGTCCTGACTCCCTGTGTTCGCCTGTCTCTGCAGTCTTAGGGGCAGCTGTTTGCTCTGTGTCCTCCCCTCTCTTATTAATCCAAGAAAAGTTGTTGACTTTTTAGTTTGTTCAGTTTTTTACTTGTAGTTGGGATGGAGTGGTGACTTCCTAGCCCCTTACATGGGAACCAGACCCAGCTTGTTTTATTAAAGTGTTGGTTACTATGGCATATCCAAGTGCTTTGGGCTTTGGAGGCATACTTGCATGGTAATTTTCATGTTTGTCATGCACAATCCTCTGGATATCAACTGCTTCATTTCTGTTAGCTTCTTATTTTTAAGGTTTTTATACTACTTTAATAAGACAAATGTTTATTGAATGCATGCGTGTTGTGCAGCCTCAGGTTCAGAATTTATTCTGATTATTGTTTGATCATAGCTACACCTAAGCAGAGAGGAAACTCTTTTTCTTTTCTTAAGCCAGTGGGAAGATATTTTTCAGCCCAAAGTTTCATAGAAAGGGAAAATTCTTGTGTCCTCACATTGGTTAAACTAGGTAGTGAATCTCCAACTCTCATCCATGTACAGAGAAAGAAACTATGTTGAAGACTTAAACAAATCCAGAAAATCTACATGTTTTCTCTTAAACTTACTTTCTGTTAAAGAGACACATTTTGTATGTAAATAGCCATTTTGTATGTATGTAAATATATACATTTTGTGTATAAACAGCCATGTACACAGGTAAGCAGTTTGTGCTCTAAGTAAAATGTAAAGAACTATACAAAGTTGGAGGTAGGAACATATGAAAAGAAAAACACTGTGTTAGCACCGAACAAATCAGGGTGAGAGATGTGGGTCACTGCCACTGTGTCCTCTTTATTAATCCTAATATCACCATTCCTCCCAAACCTACTCACAGGTAGTATGAAGTAATCACTAATTATCCTCAAAAATAGGTAGGAAAAAAACCCTGCTTTGCTAAGCTGAACAATTTATCATTTTCTATATGTGAACATTTTTCTATTTGATTATGCTGCTAGAGAGCACAGCATGAGCAAAAGAGAGATGGCGCATGTTTTTGGAAATTGAGGTTGAGACCAGATTATAAGGAGATCTGATCCTAAGGAGTAAGAGTTTAATTCGTTAGGCAATGGGGCATCATTGATTTTTTTTTTTTTCTGAACCAGGGATTAATGTGATCTAATTGTACTTCAGGAAGAAGGCTTAGGAAGAACTGTAGAATTGATTAGAGAAAAGTGACTGAAAGCTAAGTAGTTTTGTATATTCTTAAGTGTAAAATGTACAGTTCTAATGATGAGAAGCAGTTAAATATAAACATAAAGTTAAATTTAGATTAAATATATTTCAACTGGATGATACATAAATATATATCCAACGACACATGAGCATTTGGTTTAATGCAGTTTTCTGTGATTAATCTTTCCCATCTTTCTTATGATGTCAGTCCAGGCCTTCCTCTGATGTTTACTCTGTGAAAGATCTTGCAGTGATAATTATTTCATTGAAATATTTTTAATTTGAGGTATTTATAATAATCTGTTATGATAATTATTGTGCCCTTTGAGCATTTCTTTTAAAACTGAAATCCTATTTTCTTTAACTTATGAGAATGTTACAGTTTTGATGGAAAATATTTTCTCTTTTCATCTGAAATTCTCCACAATCATTTCTGAAAACAACCATATAATGGAATGGTTGCTAACTTGAATGAGTTTAGGAACAATTTTTGACTCAGTAAATAAAACATTTAAGTGATCAGAGTATTCATGGATATGAAAAATCTTTCTTCCCTTGTAAGATTTTGTGAACACTCACAAAATGAAATGGAGAATATATAGTTAGTTATCTCTACATTAAGGAAAAAAATAATTATTTAGTCTTGATTGAATTCAGAAATTCAGTTACCGAGCAGTTAAATATAGGGACACATTATTTGTACATAGAACTTTAAGTCAAAATCAACAAACTCCTATTTTAATCAGAAATCTTTCCGTGGTAGTGTGCTTCTTTCACCCTGCCAGAAAATATCCTCAGTCTTTCATGGTGTGGTATTTCTCTTATTTCTCTTTTCACACAACATTTGTTTTACCCTCCTGGTCAGATATATTTTTACTGAAAATAGGAAGAGCCTCAGTTTCATACTTCTACCAATTCTTTTGCTTAATATTGTATTTGATTATAGCTACTTTAGAGCTACTTCTCTTAGAAT
>NW_020837948.1:32120592-32193352 GCF_003676395.1 Aethalodelphis obliquidens
TCATTGCAGCACTATTTACAATAGCCAGACATGGAAGCAACCTAAATGTCTATCAACAGAGGCATGGGTAAAGAAGATGTGGTACATATATGCAATGGAATATTACTCAGCCATAAAAAAGAAAAAATATGTCATTTGCAACAATGAGAATGGACATAGACATTGTCATACTGAGTGAAGTAAGTCAGACAGAGAAAGACAAATATTATATGATATTGCTTATATGTGGAATCTAAAAAAAGGGTACAAATGAACCTATCTACAAGACAAAAATAGAGTTACAGATGTAAAAAACAAACTTAGGGTTACCGGGGGTAAGGGGGGGTGGGATAAATTTGAAGAGTGGGATTGACATATACACACTACTATATATAAAATAGATAACTAATAAGGACCCACTGTATAGCACAGTGAACTCTACTCAATACTCTGTAATGGCCTATATGGGAAAAGAATCTAAAAAAGAGTGGATATATGTTCATGAATAACTGATTCGCTTTGCTGTATACTGAAACTAACATAACATTGTAAATCAACTATACTCCAATAAAAATTAATAAAATAAAATAAAATTCTTAGTATTTCCAGGATACCATCAAAAGTGTTGCTCAGGAATTCTAAAAAGGCATTTGGGGGAAAAAGAAAATGAAAACATTCAACTTGAGCCCATTTAATTAAGTGTTCATTTTCTTGACTTCCTACTCCTCTTACCAATATTACTTCAGATTTTCTTTCTATTGTAAGCACATTACAAAGCATGAGGTAAAATAAAGAATATAAGGAGATTTTAAATCCTATTCCAGTTCTGCCACTGTTAGCTGTGAAGTCTTACATATATCAGACAAGCTCTCTTGGATGCATTTTCCCCATCATTAAATGAAAGTGTTGGACTAGTTGAATACTGTATTTTATATATATCAGCTGTAGGGATGAATAAAATTTGAAAAACTGGAAGGCTCAGTGTGTTTCTGCACATAAATGCACATTTTTACATTTTGAATAATCATCATGTGTCTAAGAGTGGCACTCAACCAAATATTAATTTTCAACATTATTATATTAATTTATTTCTACTTCATGTGTTATGTTAATACGTCAGGCTTTGTATTATGTAAAAGTATCAATATAATATAAAATAACATGTTATTACTTATGCAGATAAAATTTCTGCTATGTATATGACATAAATTTGCTAGTAAAGGATGAATAATTTAATACTTTATGGGAGTACCAGTATAAAATTAAACAAGCATGAGGTTAGATATCCCCCTTTATCCTTAATAGGTGAATATTTCTGCTAAAGAATACTTTTTAGGAAATAAAACTTAGGCAAGTTCCGTAAAAGCAAAGGTTATGATTTCATTATGTTATTTAAAATATCTGTGTAGAATATTTCTACCAAAAATTTAAAAAACGTATAAATTTGAAAAAATATTATCAGTGCACATAAACAGTACAGGTTAACGCCATTACCATATTAGTGCATTTTACTCATTCATGTGACTAATGATCTAAAAAATTGGAAATTTAGGGAAGAATAGAGAAGTCACAAAAAGAAATACAGATAAGCAATAGACGTGTAGAAATATCTTTATTTTCTTTAGATTAAAAAAACTTAAAGTTAGGGATATATTTGTGTCTTGCAAGCTTATAAACATTGAGAGACTGGTGACGACTACTGTTTATGGGTATGTGAGGAAATAGACGCTAGAGGGAGATTTGTCCATGGTTGTCAAAAAGTCTTTAAGTGAATATCTTGGGATGTAGCAATTCCATGTTTAGGTTTTTCTCCTACAGAAAAACTACACGAGTGAAAAATAATGAATAAAAAAGATTTCATAGCCTCAGTGCAGCATTTTTTTCTCAAGCTGTCACAAGATCTTAACCACACCACTGTCATCCTTCATATTGTCCTACCTGCTGACCATCGTGGTTCCTAACAAAATTTGACCAAAGGCTAGATATATCTCAATAGATCTTAAAATTATAATCAAATCTAATTACAAAGTTAATCTGACTAATATTTAATGATATGCATGGCTATTATTGATGCTGTATAAGTAAAACCGGCCAAGTTTTCATTTAAATCACTATAACTAGTATTATGCTTAGAAATTAAATCAAATCTCAGCTCAATTCAAGAAATATTGAGTTTATGCTGTATGAAAATAACTATTCTGTGGTTACTATATCATGGGAAATGACTTTCATCTATTTTATGGGACTTGTTCTGTCCTTTACTGCACGCATACATATTTATGTTTATCTTAACCATTCCAGGAAAACTACAATTTACAGCTAGGATTGTTTATGTGTGCCAATATAAATTTTTATGATATATTTTAAAATATACAGTTATGAATATGAATGTTATTGATAATATTAAAATTATTTTATTCTGACATCTCTCTTTCTCCCTCCCCCCACAATTCACTCAAATTGATTCCAGTATATAAGAGATATTATATTTCCTCACTGAATTAATATTAAAAATCTATGAAGTTGGTAATGCTTTTCTAAAAAATTCTGTCATAGTCCTTCAAAGTATTAACATTATAGAAATAATCTTGCATGTATGTTTTCAGAATGACGTTTTAAAAAATATTTTATTGAAGTATAGTTGATTTACAATGCTGTGTTAATTTCTACTGTAGAGCAAAGTGATTCAGTTATACATATATATGCATTGTTATTCTTTTCCATTATGGTTTATCACAGGATATTGAATGTAGTTCCTTGTGTTATATAGTAGGACTTTGTTGTTTGTCTATTCTATATATATATATTTTTACATATAAATATATATATATATATATATATTTTTTTTTTACGTCTGCTGGTCCCAAACTCCCAGTCCATTGCTCCCCATTTGGCAAACAAAAGTCTCATCTCTATGTCTGTGAGTCTGTTTCTATTTCATAGATAAGTTCATTTGTGTCATGCAGAATATGACATTTTTGATATTTAATACTTCTATTTCAAAACATAGATAAAATCAACTGAATAAATTTAATACATATTTAAATACTCTCTAAATAAAATGGATTTATAGACTTGTGTTTCATTCTGTATCAATGAGTTCGACCAAAAGAACACGAGTTTTACCAACATTATATTTATATACATTTAAACACTAATAAATATTGCTTTCTAAAACAACATATGTATTATCTTTCCTGTAACTGTCATTTCAAAAGTAAGCATTTTGAAGAGCCTTAAACATAGACATAATGTTTACAGTATCACCATTAAAGGAAATTTGGCAAGATATTGTCAACAGAATAAATACTAATTAGTCAAAAATAAATTGAAAAAGATGAACAGTAAGGTATTTTTAAGGTTTTAATATAAATGTTTAAATGTTATTTTCCTTGTTTTCTTGCAAAACGGATTGCTAAGAGAAATAATTGACTAATGAAAGCAATTTGAATCTATAAAATATGTAACTGATGTAAAAGTAAGTACTATTTTGGACTTATAACCTGGAAAACATGGGAAATATGGGTTAAGAGGATTTTCATATGGCAAATCATTAATAATGATAGTACCTTATAATTTCAATAAGTAGAACTAAAAACTCATCAGTATAAAATAACATACATCATGTGCACTTATTTTAAATAAGGAGTTTTAAAACAAGCAAGTAAAAGACAGTGGAAATTTGTGACTGGAGTTAATAAATACATGATATTTAAATTTTCTGGGATTTAAATGATTCAAGGAAAATTCCCTTTAGGTTTTCATTGAATGAGAATTCTTTATGTTATTACTGAGTAGTAACACAATTAGAGCATTTCTAAGATGTTCTTAAGATGATCTTGATAAATCTCTATATATTAGGACGAAGGAATTTCACTGTGAATTGAAACAGAATCTGTGAATCTGGAGCAAAATATTAGGTAGGACAGTATAGAAGTGCTTCACACACATACTAACTATGCCCATCTTCTTAATAGCAGTTATCCTGCTGTTTCCAGGACTTTCCACTTATTACATAGAATCACCAAGAATTCTTAATTTTCATACGATTTTGCTCAAAAATAACTTATTTCACCCCTAATTCCAGTATAGTGTAATTATAACTATAATTATCAATATTAGTCCGTGGTTTGAAGCATTATTGTACATTACATATTGGAGGTGCTGTTTTTTTTTAACATTAGAGTTTTGCCATTTCAATTCACTCTAGTGAAACTAAAAATGGAACAAAGTTGCTACATATCATGGTTCCAACTTGACCATTAATGACAATTTCAGTTTTTCACTGGATGGTGGGCATTAATCAATTACCATTATGACAAAATTTGTTGAGGGAATAAAAATATATGTTGTCTGGATATACAACAGTTGGAATATAACTATAATTATGTCTTAGGAATAATTTATTAACTGCTATCATACCAATAAAACTTAGAGTAACTCAATGACTTAATAAAAAAATACGAGTGTTCATTATGTGTTTTTTTTAAATAAAACATGATTCAACATCAAATGTCAAAACAGATTTGATTACAATCACACACGATTTTTATCTTACACTTGGAAAAGGAGATGCAAATTGTTTCCCTCTGTTTCCATTTTGACAAATGCTATTAATTGTTACAAAGAAAAAATATAAAAAAATCATAAGTTACCAATGATTATTTTTGAAGTAAACTGTTTCCTTTTTCATTTTATTGAAGTATAGTTTATTTACAATGTTATATTAGTTTTGGGTGTACAACATAGTGATTCAATATTTTTAGAGATTATACTCCATTTAAAGTTATTAAAAAATCAGGCCTATATTTCCCTAAACTGTACAATATATCCTTGTTGCTTACTTATTTTATACATAGTAGTTTGCTCTGTTAATCCTCTGCCCCCTCCTACCCATCCCCCCTTCCTTCTCCCCATTTGAAACCACTAGTTTCTTCTCTCTCTGAGTCTGTTTCTATTTTTCTATATATATTCGTTTTATTTGTTAGATTCCACATATAAGTGATAACATGTAGTATTTGCTGTTCTTTGTCTATCTTATTTCACTAAGCATAATACCCTCTAGGTCCATCCACATTATTACAAATGGCAGAATTTCATCTTTTTTTTTTTTTTGCTTTATCTTTCTTTTTTATTTTTTTATAGGTTATCACAAGATATTGAATATAGTTCCCTGTGCTATACAGTAAATCCTTGTTGCTTATCTATTTTATGTATAGTAGTTTGTATCTGTTAATTCCGTACTTCTAATTTATCCCCCCCCCTTTAGTAACCATAGGTTGTTTTCTATGTCTGTCAATCTGTTTCTATGTTGTATATAGATTCATGTGTATTCTTTTTTACATTCCACATATAAGTGATATCATATAATGTTGTAGTTTGCCAATATTCTACAATTAGGAGTAAGCATCAGGGAACTTTATGGGATCCGAATATGTTCTAAGTCTTTGTTTCACTTGTGATAAAATGAGGATATACATGTGAAAAATAGTTGAGCTGTACACTTAAAATTTGCGCAGTTACTTCTCTATTCTGTAATTCAATAAATAAATTAAGCACCATATTGTGCTACTATTTACCCTCAAGATGTTGAAAATTACTAAGACAAGCCATATCAAGTGTTGGTAAGAAACTGTAACTACCAGAACTCATAAACAGATTGAGTGCAAAATTAAGTACCGCCACTTTGAAAAACTGAATATAAGTATAAATATATATTTATATAAAAATATATATATAAATATATATTTTTATATATATTTATATTATATAAAATATAAATATATCCTAGTGAGAGGCCACATACCGCAAAAAAAAAAAAAAAGTAAGAACCTAGGGGCAGGACAGGAATAAAGATGCAGATGTAGAGAATGGACTTGAGGACACAAGGAGAGGGAAGGGTAAGCTGGGACGAAGTGAGAGAGTACACTACCAAATGTAAAATAGAAAGTGGGAAGCAGCTACATTGCACAGGGAGATCAGCTCAGTGCTTTGTGACCACCTAGAGGAGTGGGATAGGGAGGGTAGTATGGGATAGGGAGGGTGGGATACAGGAGGGAGGTGATATGGGGTTATATGCATACATATAGCTCATTCACTTTGTTATACAGCAGAAACTAACACACCATTGTGAAGCAGTTACACTCCAATAAAGATGTTAAAAAAAACCCAATATGATGCATTTGTCAAAACTAATAAATTGTAAGGACATAATACTACTAAACAAACTAAACTACAAACTTTATTCAGATAACACCAGGTGCAACTAACGTCTTTTTCCTCATTGAGGAACCCAACAAGATACCATATCACATTCAGTTTTCAGGTCTCCTTAAAGAGTCACCTCTGATGTGGGACAGCATCTCAGTCTTTGTTTTTCTCAACCTTGTTTAACAGTTTTGAAGAGTACTAGTCAGGCATTTTGTCAGATGTCCCTCAGTTTGAGTTATTCAGATGTTTGCTGATGATTAGACTGAGACTGTATTTTTTGAAGGAAAGAATATCATAAAGTGCCCTTTTTGTTACATAATATAAGGGAGGATGCATGATATCATCATGATTTTTTTTTGATAATGTTAAGCTTGATCAGTTGGTTAAAGTATCACATGCCTGGTTTCTCCACTAAACTGTTATGATTTTTTTCTCTTTGCATTTTCTATACTTTGGTAATGAGTCAATGACTCCTGCGCACTCCCAAAGGGGTGCTGGGGAATGAAGCTACAGCTCCTGAAGTGAGAATTATCTACATTTATTGTTTGGAATTCTTCAGCAATGAGTAATTGTACTTTCTCCTCCATTTATTTATTCAAGTATTTATATCAGTATAGAAAAATATATAGTTAATTTATTATTTGAATTAAAATCTAATAACTTTATTATTTAAAATTTGTTTTAATTTCAGAACTTTAAATGTTACTGTGGTTTGATTTGCATTTCCCTCATGATTGGGAGCATATTTTCGTGTACTTGTTTGCCATTTGTGTGTCTTCTATGGAGAAATGTCTGGTCGGGTTTATTGCCTGCTTTTTAATGGATTATTTGTCTTTTTGTTGAGTTATATGGATTCTTTTTTATTTTGTGTATTTTAAAACCTTATCACAATTATTTTTTTAGTTTTTTTTCACATCATTCATTGTTAAATGTATGTAAACACAACTGATTTTTATTTGGTAATGTTGAATCCTTCAACTTTGCTGAATTCATTACCTTTAGTATTTTTTTCTTGTGAATGCTTTGAAATTTTTGTTTTATATGTAGAATCATGCCATCTGGGAATAGAGATATTTTTACTTCATTTCCAGTGAGAATGATTTTCTCTTTTTTTCTTGACTAATTGCCGTGTATAGAACTTCTGATACAATTTTGAATGGAAGTGGTGAAAGCAGAAAAAAATTTAAAAGTGTATTTTTCTTACAGAAAATTTGCAAGCTAGTACACAGAATCTCTATATGCTATACACCCAGTTTCCTTCATTATTAATAACTTATACTTGTTTGGTATATTTGTTACTATTAAGGAATCAATGTTGATAAATTATTAATTAAAACTTGTTACTATTAAGGAATCAATGTTGATAAATTATTAATTAAAACACATACTTTTTTCAGGTTTTCTTACCTTTTACATAATGTTATTTTTTCTGTTCCAGTATCCCATCCAGTATACGTTGTTAAATTTTACAGTAATGTCTCTTTCGGCACTTGTTGGCTATGACGATTTCTCAGCCTTTCTTTGTTTTTGTCGGCCCTCAGTTTTAAGCAGTACTGGTCAAGTATTTTATAGACTACCCCTCAATTAGGATTTGTCTGATGTTTATCTTACAATTGGACACAGATTATGATGGGTTTTTTTGGAGGAAGACCACAAAGAGAAAGTGTCATATCAAGAGTATCATCACAGGGCTTCCCTTGTGGCGCAGTGGTTGAGAGTCCGCCTGCCGATGCAGGGGACACAGGTTCGTGCCTCGGTCCGGGAGGATCCCACGTGCTGTGGAGCGGCTGGGCCTGTGAGCCATGGCCGCTAAGCCTGAGCGTGCGGAGCCTGTGCTCCGCAACGGGAGAGACCACAGCAGTGAGAGGCCCGCGTACCACCAAAAAAAAAAAAAAAAAAATAGAGTATCATCACAACTTATCAGTGTTGACGTTAAGCTTTAGGTAGGGCTGAGGTAGGAATCCTAAGTTACTCTTTCTGTTCTCCTTTAATACTGTACTCGTTGGATGTACTCACACTAGAAAGAGTGATGAGCTATACTCCACCTGCTGGAGGAAAGAGCATCTAAGTAAATTATCTGGAACTTTTCCACATGAGCCATTTGTATATGTTCTCTTTTATTTATTCAGGCATTTATATATATATATATATATATATATATATATATATATATATATATATATATATAGACTCACATTTATTATATACGCATATAAGTTTATGTATATATTGTGTATATATGTAACTATTGGGTTGGCCAAAAAGTTTGTTTGGATTTTTCTGTAAGATGTTATGGAAAAACCTGAATGAACTTTTTTTTTTTTCCTGAATGAACTTTTTGACCAACCTAATATATATGTAATAATACAATAATACTTGATATATTTTTGCTCCAATTATTCTAGCTTTAACCATTGGAAGTGACTTCAATTGGCTCCTATGTTACTTCAGCACACCCCTATTATTAGGCATGTGCCTGTGTGAGAGAGAAAGAGCACTTCCCTTCTGGCCTGTAAGATGCTCCAGGTTCATCTTGTATATTGCCTGCCCTGGCACTAGAATCAGCCATTTATTCCAGGACCCCGGTTTCTCTTATTACAAAATGGTATTAGAACTAAGATCAAGGTAATAAGTGTGCTTATAGCTACTGACATGTTATTGCTTCTAGGCCCTCTCAGCTGACACAGCAAAGAAGTACATGTATGTATGTATACTAATCCGTGTAATATACATACATACTATATATATATATATATATATATATATATATATACACACACACATATATATATTCACTTGTTTATCTGTTAACTTCCCACTCCAACAACGAGAAATCTGGCTACCACCATTTACTGTCCATTTATTTAATTGTATAATTCCAGTATACATACCTAGCACAATCAGAATTAACAGATACCAGCATGAGAAAGAGCTTTACTGAGTAGAGTGCAATTAATGTGTTCTGTGGGACTTATGTTTACAGTTGACCCTTGAGCAACTCGGGGTTAGGGACACTGATCCCACACACGGTGGAAAATCTGTGTATAATTTACAGTCAGCCCTCCATATGTGTGGTTCTACATCTGCAGATCTTGTAGTACTCGACTACATGTTTATTGAAAAAAATCCCCACATAAGTGGACCTGCACAATCCAAACCCATGTTGTTCAAGGTCACCTGTAGTTTCTTTTGTCTCTAGCCTTACATACTCCACTCATTTCCAAAATTTCTTAGGTCAGCACCATTTTTCAGACCCCCTTCATTGACGTTGTTTCATACATTTATAATCTGTTTTATAACATCTTCATTTCATACCAGGATCCCCCCACCACCTAAATTATTTTTTTCTAATTTGTATATACACTGTGGTTCAGTCCTTGTGCAGTAAAGTTCTGCGAGTTTTTGCAAATGCATTGTCATGCATCTACCATTACAATATCATAAAGAATTGTTTCATTGTTCTAACAATCCCCCGTGCTTCACCTGTTCAGCACTTTACCCTCCTCCATCCCCTTGGCTATCACTGATATCTTTACTACCTATCCATTTCTGTTTTTCCAAAATGTGATATAATTAGAATCATACAGTATGTAACCAGTTAAAGATATGTTTCTCTCACTTATCCATATTCATTTGTAATCTACCTATGTCTTTCCATGGCTTGAGACAGGATTTCCTTTTATTGCTAAAAACTACTCCATTTTATGGATGTACTACAGTTTGTTTATCCTTTCACCTAATATTAAAGGACATTTTGATTGCTTCCAGTTTTTGTCAGTTATGAATAAAACTGGTATAAGCATTTATTGTGGGTTTTAGCATGGACATCAGTTTTCAAATCAGGAATATGTGTGTTGTGTAAAAATCGAGAACATGATTGCTTAAATGTATGTTACAAAGTGGTTGTAATATTATGCATTCCCAACAGCAATGAATGGGGGTTCTTGTTGCTCCACATCTTTGGCAACCATTGGTATTATAAGTATTTTGAATTAAACTATCCTAATAGGTGTGTAGTGGTATCTCTCTGTAGTTTAATTTGTAATTATCTCTTGGTGAACAATTTGAGCATCTTTTCATATGCTTATTTTCTATCTCTGTATCTTCTTTGGTGAAATATCAGCTCAAATATCAGCTTCTATATTTTACCCATTTTTAATTGAGTTGCTTTCTTATTTCTGAGTTTAAAGAGTTTTTGTACATTTTGTACAAAAATTCTTTATCACATCACATCCGTGTCTTACAAATATTTTCTCCCAGTCTTGTCTTTTCATTTTCTTACTACTGACTTTTGAAGAACAGAACCTTTTAACTTTGATGAATCCAGTACATTATTCTTTTCTTTCATGGATCATATTTTTGTTTCCTATCTAAACTCATTAAACCCAAGGTCACATAGATTTTCACCTGTGTTTTCTCCTAGAAGTTTTTATGGTCTGTAGTTTACATTTATACATGTGATCTGGTTTGAATTTGTTTTCATGAAAGGCATAGGACATGTATCTAAATTCATGAGTTGGTTTTTAAATTTAAAAAAAAAAATTTTTTTTTCCAATCTGGACTTCCAGTTGTTCCAGCGAAATCTGTTGAATGTTCATCCAGCCTTAAATACCTGAAATAAATCCCATCTTGTCATGGTGTATTATTTTTATTATATATTGTTGGATTTGATTAACTAATGTTTAATAGGGGATTTTTTATATCTATGTTCATGAGAGCTATTGCGTAGTTTTTCTGTTTTGTAATGTTTTTGTCTGATTTTGGTATTAGGAGAATTTTGGCCTTAGAGCATGATGTAAGTGTTCCATTTGCTTAAATTTCTGAGGAGAGATTGTGAAGATTTGTTAACATTTTTCTTTTAAATGTTTAGTAGAATTCACCGTTAAACCATCTGGGCCTACTTCTTTCTGTTTTGGAAGGTAGTTAATTATTTATTCAATTAAATATTCAAGTAAATAGACAAAGACTCATTCAAATTATCCATTCATCATTGTGTTGATTTTGGTATCTTTCATCTTTAAGAAATTGGTCCATTTCATCTAAGTTATCAAATTTTGGAGCATGGAGTTGTTCATAGGTTTTCTTTATTACTCTTTTAATGTCTATGGGAGCAGTAATGATAATTTCATATGTAATATTGGTAATTTGTGTCATCTCTCATTTTTCTTAGCATGGTTAGAAAGTATTAACTTCATTGTTCTTTCCAAGCAATTATTTTTTGGTTTTGTTGATTTTTCTGTTATTTTCCTGTTTTTAGTTTCACTGATTTCTGATCTAATTTTTAATTTGTTTTCTTCCACTTCCTTTAGTTTTATATTGCTCTTCTTTTTCTGCTTTCCTAAGATAGAGTTTTAAGTTATTGATGTAAGATATTTCTTTTTTTAATATATATATTTAGTGTTATAAGTTTCCCTGAGCACTATATTAGCTGCACCCTACAAAATTTGATGTTATATTCTTACTTTCATTTAGTTTAAAATAATTTTACTTTACATTTGAGATTTCATCTTCAACCTACTGTTATTTAGGAGTATGTTATTTAATATTCAGATATTTGGGAAGTTTCCATCTATCTTTCTGTTACTGATTTCTAGTTGCCTTAATACATTTGAGCTGCTATAACAAAATACTAGAGTCTGGGTAGTTTATAAACAACAGAAATTTACTTCTAACAAATCTGGAATATGAGAAGTCCAAGATCATGGTACTAGCAGTTTTAGTGTGATGGCTGGTGACAACTTACTTCCTAGTTCATAGACGGTGCCTGCATGTTGTGTCCTTACATGGTGGAAGGGGCTAGGGATTGCTGTGGGATCTCTTTTATAAGAACACTAATCCCATTCTTGAAGGCTCTACCCTCAATCACCTAAGGTCTTCCCAAAGGCCCCACCTCCTAATATTGTCACTTTGGACATTAAGATTTCAACATAAGTATTTTGGTGGAAAACAGACATTTAGACCATTGCACTAGTTTAATTACCATGTCTGAGAACATTTTTTAAATGACTTAGTATTTTCAGAAACTTAAAAAAATATACTTTGTGGCCCAGAATGTGGTTCATGCTGGTGAATATTGAATGAGAGCTTGAGAAGAATATGTATTCACAGGTTGTTGTAGTATTGTATAAATATCACTTACATTAAATAGATGCTTAATGCTATTTGGGTTAACAGTATCCTTTCAGATTTTCTGCCTGCTTTATCTAACAGTAATGAAGAGGTACTGAAGTCTCCTACAATAGTAGTGGATTTCTCTTTCTCCTTTCAGTCCTATCAGTTTTTGACTCTCATCATTTAATGCTCCACTTTATTCCTGATAATTGTCCTTGTTTTGTTGTCTTCTTTGTGTAAAATTCATATATAGCTATGCTAGCTTGCTTTTGATTAGTGTTATATATTTTATAGTTCTTTTAGCTTTTTTGATTCTTTAATAGGGGTTTCTTGTAGACAGCATATAGTTGAGTGTAGTTTGCAAAACTTCAACAAAAAAGGCTTCAGAACAAGGAAAATTATCAGGAATTAAAAGGAATATTAAATAATAAGATTTAGAAGTGGATAGAACTGAAAAGAGAAATCTATTATTATTGTTGGAGCCATGTAACCCCTCTTTCAGGCTTCCTTGTTTGTTTTTTCTTTTAACGTCTTCCTCCTGAAAGAGAGGCAGCATCTTACAGTTTAATTCAACTGTAATCCACTATTATCCTGAAACTCTTTTCATTTGTTTTTTAGTCATTAGGTAAAGGAAGTATTCTGTAATCTTATGTTTAAACCCCAAGAGTTTTAGTGGGCCTCTGTCTGGGCTGTGTCCACCACAAGTGCTATTTCAGTGGCAGAGCTCTTTTTTCCTGTTAGATAATGTAGGAAGCTAAGACCTGCTGGTGTGGAAGGAATGTCCTTCTCCAGCTGGGGTAAGTTTCTAGTAAAGTCTTTTACCATGGAGAGTAGGACTTTGGTATGGAGAACATTCTAGGTATATTTCACAATGATTATTATTCCCTTACCTCTGCCAGAGTTGTGAGAGGATCTTTCTTGGAACTTCACTGTAGAACCTAGTTGGTTTCCTAGAGTTAAACCCATTAAAAATGTGGACCCTACTCCCCAGACTTTAGCATTCACAGTTTATCACTCTTGACCTCATGCACAATCAGTCTCCAGCAATTCATAAAAGTTACCATTCAAGTGTTACTACCGGTTCATGGCTCCTGTACCTTCTTGCCGTGTAAGCTGATCTCAGCTATGACTCTGTATTAGCCTGTCTCTAGATTTGAGGGTGAGTGTCTTGCAACCTCAGTTCTCTGACAGTTACAAGAAAAATAATTTATTTTTGGTCTGTTCAGCTTTTTCTCCTTGCAAGGTTGAGAATGACAGCTTCTAAGCTCTTTATATGTTCGGGCCAAAACCAGAAATTATGAATATCATTATTTATTTTGTTGATTAAAATGTACTAATTTTGGACATTGAGAAATCTCTCAGAGCAACCTCCATTTTCTTTAGGTGTTGTTGTTGCTATTATTATTATTATTTAACATTTACTTTCTGGCAATACAAGAGGCCCTAGTCTCATCTTGTTTTTTCCCTGCCCCTTCATAGAAAGAGCCATTTCTCCAAGGAATCCTGTTTCCTTTTATTGGAGAATGACATTTAGAAACCAACAATCATCACGGGGTTTGCTTGTTTCTGTTGCAGTTCTAGAAATTTTCAACTATGCCTCCATGCAATTTTCACTACCCCAAATTTATTTTTCCTGCAAACATTATCTATGCTTTTTGAGTACAGGAAAAGTACAGAAAACAAGAACAATGTACTTAAAATATATTCTCTTACTACCTGTGAAAACTTAAATCAGAGCATCTAGGCATATGACAAAGGAATATCTATTGTTCACGTACTCTATAAGGTGTTCTAAGGCCTCTAAAGTTAAAAAAAAAAGAAAAAATTGTCCTAGAAAAAAATGATCTCCACACTAATTTAGAGAAGGAGGATATTTTATATTTTAATTTTTATTACAGGAATGATATGTATGAAGTAGGAATATAACCCCAGGAATATTAGGAAATCTAAGGAAATAATCATTGTTTTTAGCATAGCAATGTTAGGAGAGTAATAAAGTTACCAAACTTGCATTCATGTAGGAGATGCTATACTGTACTTCTGTATATCATTCCAATCACCCTTTCAAGATGGAAGCACTTTTTTCCTACTTGCTATAGATGTTGGTGGCTGAGTCTGTGTACCTCTCTGGTAATTGCCTTGGTTGAAAAGAGCTACCTATACCAAGATTACCCTCCCCTACTTTCAGGAGTAATCCATATCCAATGATTGGTCAGTATGGGGCTATGGAAAGCCACTGCCCTTGCCTCAACTGGGACAACTTTAAGGAGCAATGTCTGCTCTAGAGCCACTTTTAGGACAGCCTCGCCTGCTGCTGAAAATATTCTGTAGTTCAGTCATCCTCTGCCCAGTCCTGCTTTTCTCACACCTGACTAGTGGTACTTTTTAGAGTACATCTGTATAAAGCCGCACCCAAATCTCAGAACCTCAGAGTCTCTTTTCAAAGAACCCAACCTCTGAAAAGGTTATGTCCTCATAATGCACCATGTGATGAAACAATGGAAGAATAATAAAATAGTTTAAAAGTTTTAGTGTGCAATTAGGATTTGGCTGGCATATATATTTACTTTTTACATTTAATACTTCCAATAAGCCCGTGAAGCTAATTTTTGAAATAGACATCCATCCTAATTATGCCATCATTCAAATTGTATCTATTTTGAACTTTGATTCTAGTCAGGCTGTTGATTAAAGTACTTTTAAATAAATAAATAAAAGATACTAGGGCTTCCCTGGTGGCACAGTGGTTGAGAGCCCGCTTGCCGATGCAGGGGACATGTGTTCATGTCCCGGTCTGGGAAGATCCCACATGCCGTGGAGTGGCTGGGCCCGTGAGCCATGGCTGCTGGGCCTGCATGTCTGGAGCCTGTGCTCCGCAACAGGAAAGGCCACAACAGTGAGAGGCGCACGTACCGAAAAAAAAAAAAAAAAGATACTATCAATATTTAAAAGGTACTTGCAAATAAACAATGCATCTGAAATTAATTGTCCTGACTTAGAAACAAAAACACTGAAGTTTACAAAAAGCCTACAAAAAGTGTTATGTCCTAGAGATTGCCATAAGTACTTTTATTCCATTTGCCATAGGTTAAAGGGGAAGATAATTCTTTTAATTAGTTTTTTTTATATATTCTCATAATAGCAAATACAGATAATAAAGAAAGAGAGGAAGAAAGCTAAAATAGTTAAATCACTGAAATATTACCACATTTAATGTTTTTGTATATCTCTTTTGTCTTTTGCTTTAGTTTTGATTGAGCTATGATTATATTACCTATATAAATTAACACATCTCTGTATCTAATAATCCAACACTTTTATATATCATCAAGTTATCAAAAACATTGATTACAGAAATAAAAATTATTCTGAAATATTTTAATGAATATATAATATTCTATTGAATGTATGCTTCATAGTTTATTTCCCTAATGTTATTTTATGTTGTTTTGAATATTCCCTATTATGGAAGTAGTATAATATTTACTTATTGCATGATGCTTTCATAATATTTAATAAAATTTTGGTATTGTGTCTGTGAAATAGAACTATAAGTGAAATGGTATGCAGACATTTTTTTGTCTTGAAATATATTACAAAAGTTTTATCAAATATATTTTAAATCATTTAAAGTGCTACCTAAAATAGATGATACCTATTTTATCATGTCCTTGCCAGCATTATATATTCAATATAGGCTAATTTTAATAATGAAAATTGAAGTTGAGGGACAGTCCACTGAATTTAAATGTTAATCGTATATAATCTGTATGTGTTCTGAAATAATTACACAGCTTAAATTATACAAAATAGATTAGAAAAGGCAAAATAGGCAGTTTGAAAAATGTTAGGATGTAGGTAAACAATGATGGTTTGTCTAGGTAGTAGTAAAGAAAATGGAAATATATACAAAATTTTAGGTATATTTTTGAGAAAGAATTAACAATTTTATGTGAGAAAACTAGAGTGGAATTGCTAGGAAACTGTAGACTTCAAACTTACTTTTAGAAAATGAGCCAGAATCTGAAGATACATTTTGAGCCTGTGTCCTCACAATTTCATTTTAGGCACATATGCACATACTCCAAGTCTGAAAGAAGTGTGAATGTGGTGTGAATGCTTGAAAGTACATGAGTGTCTATATGTGGGATTTGCATGTGTGTATATGTGAGTGACTGTGTATGTGGGGTAAGTGCATATGTGCATCTCTGTGTGGGAGTATGTGTATATATAAGAAGATGTTGAGGGAGCTGGAGGTGTACATTTATATGAATATGTTTGTGTGTGAGTGTGGGTACATTTATGTATACATGCATGTGAGTTTGTGTGTGTGAGGAATGCACGTGTGTCAATTTGGGTGAGGGAATACAAGTGTGAGTGCATGTGTGAGGGGGTGATGCACACATTTATATGAGTATCTTTTGGTAGTGTCTGTGAGTGTGTATTTACAGAGATATTCATATGCTTGTATGTGAGTGTACGTTTATGTGGGGAAGTGCATGTGTGTATGGGAATGTGTATGTGAGATGTGCACATCTGGGTATGTAGGTGAATTCACATATCTGTTTGAGAGTGTGCTATGTGTGTCTTCTGAAGGAATATTTACTCCCGTTTTGGGCATGTCAAGCACTGGAGACTGAGTTGAGATAATCAAATATCAGGGGAAAAATTAGGATTTGGTACTATCACAGATGCAAAGAGAGGAAAATATTTAATGAAATAGAATCATCAGTAGAATCATCTGAGATACAGAACGAGGTGAAGTAAAAGAATGATTATTGGATTGAGCAATGTGGAATCATTGGTGACCTGAGCCAGATCAGTTTGAATCGGGGTATAACCCAGACTGGAAGATATCAAACAATAGTTAGAAATTCAAGAAGAGGCGGTGGTATATACAGATTATTTTTTCAAGATCTGTGGTTATGAAGGGGAGCAGAGATATTAGGCTCTAGTTGGATGGTGTTATAGGCAAATAGGGGTTCAGGAGTTTTGTTTTGATTTTTGGTGTTATAGGCAAATAGGAGGGGTTGGGGGGGTTGTTTTTAGGATATAAAACAGTACATGTTTTTATATTTATAGGAACAATCCATCAAAGATGGAGAAAGAAGGACATCCAAAGGATAAAATGAGGAGGATGGGATGCAGTGGACAATTGAGATTTTGGTGTTGAGAGGAGTAGGAACATTTCTTCTTTTGAAATAGGAGGGATAAAAGGAAGAGGTGCTTACTGAACAGGTAGATTTTAATAATTAGTGAAGGGAAGGGAAGAGCCCTCCAGTCTGATGGCTTCTATTTTATCAATAAATTATCAATAATAGATAATAACTTGTGTGAGAATAGCTTTTGCCAAAAATATTATGAAATAAAAGACAAACATGATTGATTTGCAGGGAAGTTTTGAGTGTCAGTTTGACCCTAATGGTCTTGAACATTTTTTGGACACTAATATGAATGTATCATTCTCAGAAGCAATGCTCACCCATTCAGAGATGAGCATGGAAAATGTAATATATTGAGCTCATCATGATTTTGGATTTATTAGGTAATTACAACTGAAGGAAACAAAGACTAAGGTTTTGAGCCTGTTGCAAAGCTGATTTATAATAGTAATTCATTGAATATAAGATAGAAAATGAGAACATGATGAGAAAAAGATAGAAAAAATATTTTGAGGTAACTGGATTGAGTTGTATAACTGCATTTTATACATTTTACATTTCGTACCTCCTTCAGTGAAGCCTGTGGTGATTCAAAAACAAGTGGGAGAAAAGATAGGATGTTTCATTTGTTGTTACCATAATGAGTATCTTAATTCCTACTATTTGCCAATTATTATTCTAGGTACTAGAGAAACACAGTGTAAAAAATAGAATGAAGAAAATATCCTTCAGCCCCTGGAACTTAAATCCTAGTGCCAGTGGCAGATAGTAAACAAACTCATGTATAATATGTTAGCAAGCAGTAAATGCTATAAATAAAATAAAACAAACACAGCTAAAGATTGAAGTGTATATTCTTAAAATTGGTTTGTTTAGACCAAGCTTATCTGAAAAGGTGACATTTAAAAAGTGATTTGAGGGACTTCCTGGTGGAGCAGTGGTTAGGTGGTTCCCTGGTGGACTTCCCTGGTGGAGTAGTGTCAGGGGATATAGGTTCGAGCCCTGGTCCAGAAGATCCCACATGCGTACATGTCGCGGAACAATTAAGCCCGTGCGCCACAGTTACTTGAGCCCACGTGCCACAACTACTCAAGCTTGGGCACCTAGAGCCCATGCTCCGCAGCAAGAGAAGCCACCACAGTGAGAAGCACGTGCACCACAACGAAGAGTAGCCCTTGCTCACCACAACTAGAGAGAGCCCGCATACAGCAACAAAGACCCAACGCAGTCAATAAATAATTTATAAAAAATTTAAAAAATAAAACATGTCTCTTTAAAACAAAAAGTGATTCAAGGAAGTAAAAAAGAATAAGCTGTAAGAATACTTGAGAAAGTATATTTAGACAGTGAATAGCAAGTTAAATCTCCTTAGTTTGTGGCACACTTGACAGGTTTGAAGAAGAGCAAGCAATTGTAGCTGGAGAATATGGCATCTAATTTTTAGAGATAACCAAGGACCTATGATGGAAACTTTAGATTTCATTATCAGAGTGGTGGAAACTTATTGAAGTGCCCTGAACAGAGGAATGGCATAATCTGATTGACATAATAAAACCACTACTGTGTTTTTGGTGACCAATAGGAAGAGAAGGATGGAAGGCTATGGAAACATTCCAGTTGAGACATATGTGGAATAATGTTAGTGATGATGGAGAATGGTTGTAACCAGTTGATGTTCCTTATAAATGTAACCATACATTCACCAGTTGACCCAGCCATTGCAATCCTAGGTATTTATTCAACAAAAGTGAAAACGTGCATTACCCTGAAAAGAAAAGCTGAAAGTATTGCTTGCTGAAGCAAGTAAGACTCATAATTGTCTGGTACAGATTTACTGTGCAAAGCATAGATCTCTTCTAATATAAGGTTTTAAGAGCCTTTGAATTTAGCAATTGATACACTTTCAATGCAGGAGTATTTCTGAAAGGGATTGGTTAAATCTTAAAGGTAGAAAGAAGTGCTTCCATTGTTGTAGAGCTGACAGTGGATTTTTTTTTTTTTTGAGAGAGTGGGTACTTTTAATTCTCACTTAGGATTTTGTCATAAAAATTTTGATGCAGAGGTAATAGCTTAAGTTCTGTGATAGTTCTGCCAGGTGTGGTAACAGCATGAGGAATTGGGAAGATAAGTATGGACTATCCTTTTGAGTTTATAATATGGGAAGAAACAAAAATTTAAAACAAGTGTGAAAAGGAGCGTGGGAAAAAAAGAGATAATGGAAAAAACTGATTCCTCTAAGAGCTGGGACAACATCTCTTAGACAACAATAAGTATACATAAAGGAATATAACCTGGGAGAGAGTGTACACTTTTTTTTCCCTAAGAAAAAAAATAAATGGATATGTGGAAAAACATAAGAATCATTGAGAGGGAGGGAATGTGGTGCATTACACATTTTCTCAGCAAGTTAAATTTCTGAAACTGAAGAGTGTTGGGAGTTGTGTTGAGTTTTAATGGAGAGCTGTGAGAAAATTAAAGATGATAAGCCTAATTTAGAAACTTTAGGATTTGGAGGGCATCTGTCTGTAGCTGATCAAATTCTGTTTTAAAATATAATTTTTAAAATATAATATATGCTACTTTCTTCTAAATTATTATTTCATGGCCCTCTGGGGTATTTAACCTTGTAAATCTTATTCATTTTCAAAATTTGCCATTGACCTACTTCTCCTACAGGCTCTATTTTAATGTATTTATGATCATATTTATATTTTACATGTTGCTAATTGGTCTTGTATTACCTTGAGCAGGAATGTCATTTATCTTTGTTGCTGGACTTTAATGCAATCTTAGGTAGCCTGTAAAGACTCTGTGAAGACACTTTGGGAAAAAAAAAGAGATTTTAGGAAGGAACACATTAAGCCTTTGTATCTCATTTCATTTCAAAAACAAAGTAAAAAATGGGTAGCAGTCCTAGGTGGGTGTCTAATTATTTTTGCTTCAAGAGTATGAACTGTTATAAGTACTTTTGTCTTTAAAATGAAAGAGAATATATAATAAAAGAGCTAGTGACTCAGTATCATCTTAGTGCTTTCAGATTTTCAAAAATTTATTTTAAAATAGTTACTCAATAAATTGTCAATCACCCATTTTTTTTCTGCCAGGAAAGAAGAAATCATTCACTTGATTTCCTACTGACTTGATCATGGAAGATTAAGCTATCAGAGAAAGGGAAGGAAACAGTTTAGGAAAAAGGAAGTAAAGATGTATATGCATATATTCTCTAGTGCTTATTTTTTTTAAAAAGTCCTGTGTGTGAAATATCAATATCCATAACATGGAAGGTAATATCCACATGTAAAATATTACAAAAACTTTCTACATGGTTTAGAGACATACATGCTTTTGAATGATATTAATTTTCTGTTCTTTAGTTTCTTCACTAAAAGTTATATGCATCCTAGATTCTTAAGAATAGACAATCATGACAGTTTGAAGCAATAATCTAATCTAGAACATTTTTTTCTCTAACTTCCTTACATATGAAAAAATTATGGAGAATAATGGGTAATTAAAAAGTAAATATGGACTTTTGAGAAATATGTGATTTTATAGTCACTTTTCTTCTTGAGTATCTCAGGTTATTGCTGAAGATTAGGGCCACTGAAGCCTAGCTTAATCCAGATTTTGTGAGGCACTAGAGTGCTCTAAATTCAGACAAATAAACCAAACAGCAAACATACACACAGAAACAAGCAAAACAGTGTCAGCAGTATGAACCTTCATTCATTTAATAGATGTTTATTGGACATCTATATATCGAGCATTGGACTATATGTAGATTTATATGACATGGTATGGTATTTTAAATGAGAAAATTTTCAAATTAATGAATGAACCAATTACTTTGTATTAAATCTTACAATTTCATATAAAGTATACGTTTTTAAAACTATAATAGAATATTGTTTATAAAATCCTTTCCAAAATATTATGTGAGAATACCTTTAAAAAGGAGAAAGGGAAGATCCCAACTTGGGAGTGAAAGTATTGCAAGGGGACCCTAGAGGAAAATGTTAAATCACAACTAGCTTTGCAGTCTTTACCCCTTAGGATTTTGATTGAAAGGCTTCATAAGTATCCTTCCTTGCCAAATAATAACAAAGGGTTACGGGTGAAAAAATTTCCAGCTTCACCATTTTTTGAACCAGATAGGATTTTCATACATGGTTGTTTGTAATATGGAGTAGATTTGGGAGGTGGCAAGATAAGGGAGAAGCTTAATTTCCTTTTCCTTTATATAGTATATAGTACAGTATACTCTTGATATAGTATATTTTACATCATGATTATGTGAATTTTCTAATAAAAAATATTATTTTTAAAAGTTTGAAACATTCAGAATGTGAGTACAGGTATTTAATGATAAATGATAAGGTAATGCAAATATTTTGGAATTACTTCTATTTTATGAAAGGAAAACTAATTTAAGTTCTGAAAGATAAAACTAGCATATGAACTTACTAATTTTGAGAAAACCTACTAACAATGAGAAAGCTTAGTACAACTAAAACATATTCACATTTGGTCTTCTGTTTTCTGTTGTAAGAAATCCCACATGCTTTGTACTGTGTTATTAGATTTCTGTAGTATCCAGAATTCAATTCCTGAAACTTGCTTGCCTAAGCTTGCCACTATTCTTTATGAACCTGGCATCACTCTCGAGAAACACCGATGCTCCAGATTTCATTATTCTTTGAGATGGAAGAAAGACTTGTATTATTTGTAAATGGGTTTTCTCTCCTCATAGATAGATAGATAGATAGATAGATATAGATAGATGTTGTAGGTATAGATATAATCTTTATAATACATACAATCTTTATTTTAAATATATATATAAAACCTTTGTCCAGCTTCCTGGTCTGTATATTTCTCTGATTACAAAAATGTAAATATCTTTAATTTGACAAGTAGTGTGTCTAATTCTTAAAAAAATATTAGCAACTGGATCTCTTTGATTTATATATAAACTGAAAAATGTAGAAAATTCCCCAGTTATTGTCAGTAGTCTTTATTTTCTTTATATATCAAAAATGACCATACTTTGTCTCTATTGTTTTATAAGTCACATATTTATAAGTCCTTGGTATATTCATTTCATATCCCAAGATCTTTTATTGGTTTTCCACAGTTTGTAGAATCTCAATTAAAAATTGTAGTTTATCTAGCTCTACCTTGTATTGTTAATTAAATTTAGATTCTGTGTGTTTTATTTCCATAACTCAATTTTAACTATTTGAAGGTTCTCATATTGAGTCTAAAATTAAAGTTAAAATGTCTAGAAGAATTGTCTCTGTGTAAGAGACAACTAATATTTTGAGAGATTAGATAAATGGAGAGAGTACTATACTTACCAATTAAAACATTTTGCCTCAAATTTTATTCTACCAAAAAAAAAATCCTTAGCAGGCATAATAGGTACAACTTCTGTTTTTGATTAAAGAAATCTAGCTTTGAATCCTAGATCTATAAAACAATAATACCTCAACAAAGTGGTTTAAAAAATAAATACATATACATAGACAAATATTATGCATCCAAGAAAAAATAATAAGACATCCTTTAATTTTAAAGTGATTTTCTGATTATTGATTGACTACTTGGAATATAAATTATGTTTAGAAGGGGCCTGAAAAGATAGTTGAGCTCCCAGATGTAATTATCCTTAAGACTTTTTTTTTTTTTTTTTTTTTTTTATGTTTGGCTGCATTGGGCCTTCGTTGCTGAGCGCAGGCTTTCTCTAGTTGCAGAGAGTGGGGGCTACTCTTCGTTACAGTGCGTGGGCTTCTCAACATGGGGGCTTTTCTTGTTGCAGAGCACAGTCTGTAGGCACACGGGCTTCAGTAGTTGCGGCTCATGGGCTCAGTAGTTGTGGTGCATGGACTTAGTTGCTCTGCTGCATGTGGGATCCTCCCGGACCAGGGCTCAAACCTATGTCCCCTGCATCGGCAGGTGGACTCCCAACCACTGTACCACCATGGAAGCCCTTAAGATATTTTTATATTGTCATTATAAACCATTAGAATTATTTGTTTGATTAAATACTAAAAACTCTTCTCCCCAACTGCCTGGTCATTACATAATGCATCATTATAATAGAGAAGAGTAATACTGTAATACAGCATGTAACATGATTCTATGATGGCTTAAGAACACTTTTTTTCCCTTGAATGTCTTGTCACATTTAATAGAGTATATGATAAAAGAAAGATTTAATCTAATCCCAAATTTCTGGCACAAAATTTTGGGTCTGATACTGTTTGGAAATCAGATAAAATTGAATCTCTACTTGAGTGTTTCTATTATGCATTTAAGACAGAAATGGCAACTTACATATTTGGTTGGTATAGACTATTTCTTTTTTATCCAAGAGATTTGATTTGTTTAAAAGTGGAGATTTTCATCTGTAGATTACAGCAGAATATTCTTTTACCAATTAAACTTCTTTTCTGTTTTATAAGAGGTAGACTTTTGTTTTAGGAAATACATCATAGTTTCCAACTCTTGATAAGAAGAATTTTTCATTGTTTCATTTATTAACCTACATGAGCATCTGTTTTAATGAAGCGTATTTTTTATTAAGTTGAATAAAATTTTGAAAAAATATGTAATGTGCAAATGGAAAAATTTATTTCAGGAGAATAGTCTGCTTAAAAATATTTTAATGGTTTCTGCCTCTTCCAAAACAATTTTATTTTAAAAAATATTTTCCTTTTGAAGTAACAATTTGTTTAAATATATTAAACTGATTGAATAATATTAACTATTTCTTGAAATTTTTCATGGGTATTCTATAATTTTTTTAAATGCTGAAGTTGTGGTTTTTTGAGAAGATAAATTATTTTAATTCGCTTGTTTGATCCTTTTTTTGGGAGGGAAGAGGAGCAGGGAGGGTAGGCAGGTAATATTTAGCGAGCACATTTTACCAAAACTAAAGGTTAATGGCACAGAAGCTGATGTCCAAAGCATAGTTTACTTTCTCATTTTCACTCTGCTCTTGTGTGATTTACAAAAAAGCGCTTGAGTTTCACAGAGAAAAAGAGGTAGTTAATGAAGAAAGACAGAGGCTTCATTCTGTGAAATGAGCAAAGTTTGGTACTCTTCTGCTTATTTCAGTTCCTAGCAAGTTACAAGAAGATAGCTACTCTTGCTTTTTGATGAGGAACTTCAGCTTCCCACAGTGACCCAAGTTGGGAAAATCCCTCTTTATATTACTCATTTAAAATTTTTGCATTTCTTTATGATGAAAATACTTAAGTTTTACTCTCTTAGTAGTTTTCATTTATGCAGTACAATATTATCAACTGTAGTTTTACCAAACTCTCCCTACTTCCACCATCCCCCAGCCCCTGGCAACAACCATTCTACTCTCTGTTTCTAAGGTTTCATTTTTTAAAATTCCACATATAAGTGATTTCATGCAGTATTTATCATTCCTTGGCTGGCTTTCCTCACTTAGCATAATGCCCTCCAGTTTCATCCATATTGTTGCAAAAGACAGGACTTTCTTCTTTTTTAAAACTGATAATACTCCATAGTGTGTGTATGTGTGTATATGTATGTATACATATCACATTTTCATTATCCATTCATCTCTTGGCAGACACTTAGATGGTTTACATACCTTGGGTATTGTGAATGGTGCTGCAATGAATATGGCAGTAGTACAGATGTCTCTTAGGGATACTGTGTTCGTTTCCTTTAGATATATACCCAGAATTGGGATTGCTGAATCGTATGGAATTTCTGTTTTTTAATTTCTTGAGGAACTTCTATACCGTTTTCCATAATGGCTGTACAAGTTTAGATTCCCACTAACAGTATACAAGGGTTCCTTTTACTTTACATCCTTACAAGCATTTGTTATCTCGTCTGTTTTATAATAGCCATCCTAGCAGATATGAGGTGAAGCTTCACTGTAGCTTTGATTTGCATTTCCCTGATGATTAGTGATGTTGAGCACATTTTCATATACTTGTTGACCATTTGTATACCTTCTGTGGAAAAATGTCTATTTAGGTCCTATACCCATTTTCAATTGGGTTATTCTACTATATTTAATCATATAAGTTCCTTCTACATTTGGGGTTTTCTGCTTCTAGTTTTATTGAGAATCTAATTGACAAACAGCACTGCATAAGTTTAAGGTGTACAGCATAATAATTTGACTTACATACACCATGACATGATAACCACCATAAGTTTAGTGAACATCCATCATCTAACATAGATTCAAAAGGAAAAAAAATTTTCATTGTAATGAGAATTCTTAGGATTTACCTTCTTAACAACTTTCATGTATAACCTATAGCAGTGTGAATTATATTTATTATGTTGTACATTATGTCCCTAGTGCTTATTCATCTTAAAAACTGGAACTTTGTACATTTTGACTCCCTTCATCCAATTACCCATTTCCTGTGGTAAGCAGAAATCTTATCTCTTTTTGTGATTTTGTTTGTTCGTTTTTGAAGTATAATGAACCTAAGGTACTATGTTGGTTCCTGGTGTACAACATAGTGATTCAATATTTCTATACATTATAAAATGATCACCACTACAAGTCTAGTTACCATCTGTCACCATACAAAGATACTGCATTATTATTAACTATATTCTCTATACTGTGCATTTCATCCACCTAACTCATTTATTTTGTAACTCAAAGTTTGTACCTCTTAATCAACCTCACCTATTTCTGTCATCCCCCTTCCCACTTCCCCTCTGGCAAGCACCTCTTTGTTCTCTATATCTGTGACTCTGTTTCTGTTTTGTTATGTTTGTTCATTTCTTTTGTTTTTGATATTCCACATATAAGTAAAATCATATGATATTTATCTTTCTCTCTCTGGCTTATTTGACTTAGCATAATACACCCTCTAAGTCCATCCTTCTCGCAAATGGCAAGATTTCATTAGTTTTATGATTAAGTAATATTTCACCATATATATGTGTGTGTGTGTGTGTCTGTGTACATACACACACACCCCCCACATCTTCTTTATTCTTTCATCTGTCTGTGGACATTTAAATTGCTTCCATTATCTTCATTATTGTAAATAATCTTGCAATTTACACAGTTGCTGTTCTAGGTGCTGGGGCTGTACAGTGAACAACACAGAATCTCTATCTCATGGAGCTTATTTTCTGGGAAGAGAGAGACAGCTGCACCTTCCAGTGACCAGTTTCTGTGCTCTGTACTACTACATCCTGATTCTCTTCTTCTGATAATATTGCCGGAAGTGTGGGAGGTCTTTGTGGAAATTCTGGATTAAATTCATAAGAAAGTTACATGCTATCCCCACACTTACACACTTGTAAACGGGCATATTAAGGTATATGTTTGTGTATGTGTATGTGCCACACACTCTTCTTAGCTAAGTAACCTGGTTCAAGTTACAACTCTGGGCCTCAATTTCTCATCTGAAAAATGGGGATTATCCTAGTACCAAGCTTACCTTGTAGGGGCTAAACGCATGTACATAATTCAGCATAGTGTCTGGCACAAACTAAGAGCTTAACAAATGATGGATAATATTTATTATTCTTCTTCTTACTAATATGTATATATTTATGCACATGTGCCTAATATTCCTCAATAGAATAAAATAAATAATTGTGGATCTCATAAATAAATAAAAGGGATGCATATAACTTTTCAAATTACTGTTTTTGTTTTCTTCAGATATATATCCAGGATGAAATTGATGGATTGTACAGTAGTTCTATTTTTAATTTTCTAAAGAAATGCCATACTGTTTTTCATAGTGGCTGCACAAATTTATATTCCCACCAACAGTGTAAGAGGGTTCCCTTTTCCTCACATCTGTGCTAACACTTGTTATTTCTTATCTTTTCGATAATAGCCATTCTGACTGGTATGAGATAATACCTCATTTTGGTTTTGATTTGCATTTCCCTGATGATTAGTGATGTTGAGCATTTTTTCATGGGTCTGTTGGCCACCTGTATATCTTCTTTGGAAAAATGTCTGTTCAGATCCCCTGCCCATGTTTTTTTTTTTTTTTTCCTGCCCATGTTTTAATCAGGTTGTTTGTTGTTTCTGATGTTGAGTTGTATGAGTTCATTGTATATTTTAGATATTAACCCTTTACCAGGTATATCATTTGCAAATATTTTTCCCCACTAAGTAGGCAACATTTTCATTTTGTTGATAGTTTCCTTCACTGTGTGAAAGTGTTTTAGTTTGATGTAATTTCATTCATTTATTTTTGAAATTGTTTGTCTTGCCTGAGGAGACATATCCAGAAAAATATTTCTGAGATCAGTGTCAAAGAGCATAGTGCCTATGTTGTCTTCTAGGAGTCTTGTGGTTTCAGGTCTTTCATTTAAGTTTGTAATCCATTTTGAGTTTATTTTTATGTGTGGTTTGAGAAAGTAGTCCCATTTAATTATTTTGCATGTAGCTGTCCAGTTTCCCCAGCACCATTTGTTGAAGATACTATCATTTCCCCATTGTATGTTGTTGACCTCTTTGTCATTGATCAATTGACCATGTACATGTAGGTTCATTTCTGGGCTCTGTATTCTGTTCCATTGATCTGTGTGTTTCTTTTTGTGCCAGTACCATACTATTTTGGCTACTGTAGATTTGTAGTGTGGTTTGAAATGAAGGTGCATGAAAACTCCAGATTTGGTCTTTTTTCTCAGGTTTATTTTGGCAGTTTAGGGTCTTTTGTGTTTCCATACAAATTTTAGAATTATTTGTTCTAGTCCTGTGGAAAATGCCATTTGTATTTTAATGGGGATTGCATTGAATCTGTAGATTGTCTTGGAGAGTATGGTCATTTTAATAGTGTTGATTTTTCCAATCCATGAGCATGGTATAGCTTTTCATTTGTTTGAGTTGTCTTCAATTTCTTTCATCAGTGTCTTAAAGTTTTCTGAGTGAAGGTCTTTTACCTACTTAGTTAGATTTATTCCTAGACATTTTATTCTTTTTGATGTGATTGTAAGTGGGATTGTTTTCTTAATTTCTCTTTTAAATAGTGTGGTGTGAGTATATAGAAATGTAACAGACTTCTATATATTAATTTTGTATCCTGCAGTTTTTCAAATTCATTGTTGAGTTCTAATAATATTTTGGTGGCCTCTTTAGGATTTTCTACATATGGTATAATGTCATATGCAAACAGTGGCAGTTTTACTTCTTTCTTTCCAATGTGGATTCCTTTTTTTCTTATCTAACTGCTGTGGCTAGGACTCCTAGTACTATGTTAAAGTAGTGAAAGTGAGCATCTTTGTCTGGTTTGATTTTAGAGGAAATGTTTTCAGCTTTTCACCAGTAAATGTGATGTTAGCTGTGGGCTTGTCATATATGGCCTTCATAATGTTGGTTATCTTCCCTTTGTACCCACTTTATGGAAAATTTTTATCATAAATTGTTCTTGAATTTTCTCAAAAGCTTTTTATGTTCAGAGTATCATGGGATTTTAATTTTTCAATTTGTTAATGTGGTTTGTCACATTGAGTGGTTTTTGGATACTGAAAACTACTTGAATCTTTGGGATAAATCCCATTATATCATGGTGTATGATTCTTTCAATGTATTATTGGATTTGGCTTGCTAATATTTTGTTGAGGATAATTGTATCTCTGTTCATCAGTGATTTGTTCCATAATTTTCTTCTTTTGTGGTGACTTTTCCTGGTTTAGGATCTGGGTGATACTGGATACATAGAATGAATTTGGAATTGTTGCTTTCTCTGCTGTTTTCTGGAATAACTTGAGAATGATGTGTTAACTCTTCTTTAAATATTTTGTAGAATTCATCTGTGAAGACAACTGGTCCTGGACTTTTGTTTGTTGGGAGTTTTTCTTAATTACTTATGTAATTTTACTACAGGTAATTGGCCTGTTCATATTTTCTATTTTTTCCTGATTCATTGTGGGAGACTGTACATTTCTAGGAATTTGTCCATTTCTTCTAAGTTGTCCATTTTATTGACATATGATTGTTCATAATAGTCTCTTATGATCCTTTGTATTTCTGTGATATCAGTGGTAAGTTCTTTTTCATTTCTGATTTTATTTATTAGGGCCCTCTCTTTTTCTTGATGAGTCTGGCTAAAGCTTTGTCAGTTTTGCTTGTCTTTTTAAAGAGTCAGATCTTAGTTTCATTGATATTTTCTATTGTTTTCTTACTCTTCATTTCAATTATTTCTGTTCTGATATCTATTTCTTTATTTCTACTAACTTTAGGTTTTTTTTCATTTTTCTTTTTCTCATTCTTTTAGGTATAGGTTTAGCTGTTAACTTGAGATTTTTCTTGTTTCCTGAAGTAGGCTTGTATTGCTATTAACTTCCCTCTAAGAACTGCATTTGCAGAGTTCCATAGATTTTGGATTTTTGTGTTATTATTATTTTTTATTTCCTTTTTGATTTCTTCAAGAAACCACTAGTTGTTTAGTATTGTAATGTTTAGACTTTACATGTTTGTGTGTTTTGCTGTTTATTTATTGTAGTCAATTTCTAGTCTTAGAGTGTTATGGTCAGAAAAGGTGCTTGGTACGACTTCAGTCTTCATAAAGTTTATTGAGACTTGTTTTGTGGCCTTGCATATGATTTCCCCTGGAGAATGTTCGATGTGTACAAGAAAAGAATGTGTATTCTACTGCTTTGGAATGAAATGTTATATATGTATAAAAGTCCATCTTATCTAATATGTCATTTAAGGTCAATGTTTCCTTATTGATTTTCTGTCTGGATGATCTGTCCATTGACGTAAATAGGGTGTTAAAGTTTCCTATTACTGTCTTACTGTCAATTTTTCTCTTTACGTTTGTTAATATTTGTTTTATGTATTTAGGTACTCCTATGTTGGATGTATTTACAGTTATTAGATCTCCTTGTTAGATCAATCCCTTTATCATTATGTAATGACCTTTGGCTCTTGTTACATTCTTTGTTTTAAAGTTTATTTTTCTGAAAAAAGTATTGCTGCCCTGGCTTTAGTTTTATTTACATGGAATACCTTTTACCATCCCCTCACTTTCAGTCTATATGTGTCTTTAGACCCAAAGTGAGTGTCTTGTCGGCAGCATATATATGGGTCTTGTGTTTTTGTTTTGTTTTGTTTTAGCCACTCTATCTCTTGACTGGAGATTTTAGTCCATTTACATTTAACGTTATTATTGATAGGTATGTACTTATTTCCATTTTGTAAATTGATTTCTGGTTGTTTTTGCTCATTTCTGTTTCTTTCTTCTTTAGTTCTCTTCCCTTGTGATTTGATGACAATTTTTAGTGTTATGCTTGGATTCCTTTTTTCTTTTTCTTGTATGTGTATCTGTTATAGAGTTTTGGTTTGTGGTTACCATGAGGTTTATATATAGTAACCATATATATGCAATTATTTTAAGTTGATGATCTCTTAAGTTGGAACACATTTAACAACCCTGCATTTTTAATTCCCCTGTTCCATGTTTAATGTTTTTGACATCATATTTTATATATTTTTGTATTGTGTATCCCTTTACTACTTACTGTGGATATAGATGATTTTACTTCTTTTGTCTTTTAACCTTCCTACCAACTTTATAATTGGTTGATCTACTACCTTCACTGTATATTTGCCTTTACCAATAATATTTTTCCTTTTGTTATAATCATATTTCTTTTTTTTTCTTCTTACACATATTCCTTTAACATTTATTATAAAGCCAGTGTAGGGGTGCTAAACTCTTAGTTTTGCTTGTATGTAAAACTCTTTATCTCTCTTTTAAATATGAATGATAACCTTGCCAGGTTTAATTATTCTTGGCTGTTTTTTTTTTTCTTTTTTTTTTCATCATGTTAAATACATACAACTCTGTCTCTGGTCTGCAGAGTTTCTGCTTAAAAGTCAGCTCATAGTCTTATAGGAATTCCCATGTATATGACTAGTTGCTTTTCCCTTGCTGGTTTTAATAATCTCTCTTTATCTTTAATTTTTGCCATTTTAATTACAGTGTGTCTTGGTGTGGACCTCTTTGGGTTGATCTTGTTTGGGACTCTGTTCCTCCTGAGGTCTGTTTCCTTTCCCAGGTTAGGGAAGTTTTCAGCATTTATGTTTTCAAAGATGTTCTCTGCCCCCTTTCTCTCTTTTCTCCTTCTGGGACCCCTATAATGTGAATGTTAGTACTTGATGTTGTCCTAGAGTTCTCTTAAACTGTCCTCATTTTTGAATTATTTTTCTTTTTTCTGTTTAGCTCAAATGATTTCCACAACACTGTCTCCCAGTTTGCTGATTTGTTCCTCTGTGTCATCAAATATACTGTTGATTACTCGGGAATATTTTTTATTTCAGTTATTGTATTCTTCAGCTCTGTTTGTTACTTCTTTATATTTTCTAACTCTTTGTTAAATTCTCACTATATTCATCCATTCTTCTGAGTTCATTGAGCATCTTTTTGATCATTACCTTGAACTCTATTGGGTAGATTGCTTATCTCACTTCTCTTAACTGTTCTTCTGGAGTTTTATCTTTTTTCTTCACCTCAAAACATTCTATGTTGCCTCATTTTTGCCCAATTCTGTTGTTATTTCTGTGTATCATGTAGGTCAGTTAAATTTCTTGATCTTGGATAAGTGGTCTTATATAGGAGATATCATGTGGGATCAGCAACACACTCCCCTCTGTTCACTAGAGCTATATGCTCTAGGGGTGCCCTTTTTACAAGTTGTGTGAGCCCTTGTTGTGGTGAAAACAACTACTGTAGAAGTGCTAAGAAGTGTGGCTGGTACCTGGCCCAGTTGATTGTTAGCTCCTGTCTCATGTAGAGGCTGCTAGCTGCAAGTGGGTGGGGCCATGTCCATGACTAATAATGTAGAAGGAGGACTCCAAAATGGTGCTTGACAGCACCAGTGTCCTCTTAGTAGAATGAGCTCCCACAAACGGCTGCCACCAGCATCTATATCCCCAGAGTGATTCCACCTGCCTCCTGCCTCTCCAAGAGGCTCTCAAGATCAGCAAGTGTGTCTGACCCAGGCTCCTTTCAAACTATTGCTTCTGCCCTTGGTCTTAGAGTGTGTGATATTTTGTGTGAACCTTTAAGAACAGAGTCTCCATCTCCTACAGCCCTATGGTTCTACTGAATGCAAGCACCACTGATTTTCAAAGCCAACATTCTGAAGGCTTATCAGATATCTAATTTACAAATATGTTCCCTCATTCCATAAGTTGCCTTTTATGTTGTTAATGATTTTCTTTGCTGTGTAGGAGCATTTTATTTTGATACAATCCCACTTGTTTATCTTCTCTGTGTTGCCTTTTCTTTGGTGTGAAATACTAAAATCCTTGCAAAGGAGAATGTCACAGAATTTACCCTCCATGTTTTCTTTGAGAGGTTTTATTTATGGCTTCATGTTTTACATTCAAGCCTTTAATCTATGTTGAGTTGATTTTCATATGTGGGGTAAGATAGGAGACTGGTTTCATTCTCTGCATGTGGTTATCTAGTTTTTCCAGCACCACTTAATAAAGAAACTATCATTTTCCTATTATATATTTTGGCTCCTTTATCTAAAATTAATTAAACATATTTGCATGGGTTTATTTCTGGGCTCTTTATTCTGTTCCATTGTCCTATATGTCTGTTTTTTGTCAATACCATGCTCTTTTGATTACTATTACTTTGTAATACAGTTTGAAATCAGGAAATGTGATGCCTCCAGCTTTGTTCTTCATTCTCAGGATTGTTTTTGGTATTCAGGGTTCTTTGTATTTCACATTAATTTTAGAATTAGTATTTCTTTTCTGTGAAAAATGACTTTGGAATTTTGATAGACATTGTATTTAATCTATAGGTCACTTTGGGTAGTATGGACTTTTAAACAATATTAATTCTTTCAATCCCTGAACACAAGATACCTTTCCATTTATATGTATCTTCTTCAATGTCTTTCATCAATGTTTTGTAGTTTTCAATATATAGATCTTTAACCTCCTTGGTTAAATTTATTTCTAAGGATTTTATTTTTTGAAGCTATTAATGGGATTGTTTTCACAATTTCATTTTTTGGATAGTTTATTTTTAGTGAACAGAGACACCTGATTTTTGTAAGTTGATTTTGTATCCTGCAACTTTACTGAATTCATTTATTAGTTCTAACAGGTTTTTGGTGGAATCTAGTTTTCTATGTAAAAGACCATGTCATATGCAAACAGAGAGTTTTGCTTTTTCCTTTCCAAAGGAAAAAAAAATAGCATTCATCTTTTCACTGTTGTGTATGATGTTAACTGTAAGATTATCATATATGTCCTTTATTATGTTGAGTTATGTTCCCTCTGTACTCACTTTAAGAGTTTTTGTAATAAAAGCCTGTTGAAGTTCTGTCAAAAGTTTTTTTCTGCATTTAGCCAGGTGATATTATTTTCCTTCATTTTGTTAAAGTGTGTGTCACTACTATTGATTTGTGGATGGTGAACCATCTTTACATCCCTGAAATACACCCCACTTGATCATAGTGTATGATCCTTTTAATTTATTATTTGGTTTGCTAATATCTTGTTGTAGATTTTTACATCAATGTTCATCTGGAATATTGGCCTGTAATTTGTGTCTTGTATTATCCTCATCTGGTTTTGGCATCAGTGTAATGCTGGCCTCATAAAATGAGTTTGGAAGTGTTCCCACCTATTCTATTTTTTTTGAAGAGTGTGAGAAGGATTGGTATCAGTTCTTTAAATATTCAGTAACACTCACTAGTGAGGCCATCTGCTCATGGACTTTTCTTTGTTGGGAAGTTTTTTATTACTGATTCAATCTGTTTACTCATTATTGGTCTGTTCAAATTTTCTATTTCTTCATCATTCAGTCTCAATAGGTTGTATATTTCTAGGAATTTACCCAGTTCTTCTAAGCTGTCCAATCTTGAGGCAAGTAATTGTTCATAGTGGTCTCTTAGGAACTTTTGTATTTCTGTGGTTATATTTATAATGTCTCCTCTTTGATTTACAGTTTTATTTACTTGAGTCTTCTCTATTTTTTCCTGGTAAATCTAGCTAAATATTTGCCTATTGTAATTATCTTTAAAAAAAAAACCCAACTCTCAGTTTTGTTACCCTTTTCTATTGATTTTCTTGTATCCATTTCATTTCTCATTTTGCTCTGATCTTTATTATTTCCTCCTTCTTACTTTGGGCTTAGAATGTTCTTCTCTTTCTAGTTCTTAAACAACAAGTTAGGTTGTTTATTTGAGATCTTTCTTTTTTTTCTTTCCTCTTAGAACTACTTTTGCTACATCACATAATTTTTGGTATGTTGTGTTTCCATTTTCATTTGTCTAAAGATATTTTTAGATTTCTCCTCTTTTCTTTCTTTGACCCATTAGTTGTTTAGGAACATGTTGTTTAATATCCACATTCTGTAAATTTTCTGGTTACCATTTTGTATTTCACTTCTAGTTTCATACCATGAACATGTGGCCAGAAAAGGTGCTTGATAGGATTTCAATGTTCTTAAATTTGCTGATTTGTTTTGTGGCCTAACATTTTATCCTGCTCCATATATGCTTAAGAAATTTTGTTTTCTGCTTCTATTGGATGGAATATTCTGTATATGTTTTTTAGATTTATTTGGTCCAAAGTATAGTGACAATTTAGACCAGTATAAACAATTAGGTCCAGTATTTCCTTATTGATTTTTTTTATCTGAGTGATCTATCCATTGTTGAAATTGTGGTATTGAAGTCCCCTACTATTACTATATTGCAGTTTATTTCTTTCTTCAGAACTCTTAATAATAGCTTTATATACTTATGTGTCTGGATGTTGTGTGCAGAAGTATTTACAACTGTTATATCCTCTTCATGAATTTACCCCTTTATCGTTAAATAATTACTTTCTCTGTCTCTTATTACACTCTTTGGTTTTTTTTTTTTTTTCTGATATAAGTATAGCTACCCATGATTTCTTTTAATATCCACTTGCATGGCATATATTTTTCTATTCCTTCACTTTTCTTTTTTCACAGAACACAACCTTTTTTATTGAAGTATAGTTGACTTACAATATTTTGTTTGTCTTAGGTGGACAACATAGTGATTCAGTGTTTTTGAAAGTTGTATTCCGTTATAGGTTATTACAAGATAATGGGAACAATTCCCTGTGCTATATAGTAAATTCTTGCTGCTTATCTATTTTATATATAGAGTTTGTATCTGTTAATCCCATACTCCTCATTTGTCCTTCCCCTGTTCCTTCTCTCCTTTGCTAACCACAAGTGTGTTTTCTAGGTCTTTTAGTCTCTGTTTCATATATACATTCATTTGTATTATTTTTAGATTCCACATGTAAGTAATATTATACAGTATTTGTCTTTCTCTGCCTGACTTATTTCACTAAGCATAATATTCTCTAGGTCCATCCATGTTGCTGCAAATGGCAGTATTCCACTCTTCTCTGTGGCTGAGTAGTATTCCATTTTATACATACACGTCATCTTGTTTTTTTTCCAGATCAAATCCTCTTTATTATAATTATTATAATTTTTCTTTCTCTGTCATAATTCTTGATTACACTTACAAAGTTTTCATCACTAGGCTCAAAAGGATCTGTGTGTTTTTCTTGTTTAACGTCAGTAACTAAATAGCAAGACTTTGGACAAACATTTAAGGCAAATTCCTGTCATAAAACACAAGAAATATCAATCTCCATTTTCAAATTTCAAGTAAATATTATTCTGAAAGTGGTCCTAGATAACACTTTTTTAAACTTATTATTTTATATTGAACAATAGTTGATAAACAATGTTGCATTAGTTTCAGGTGTACAGCCAAGTAATTCAGTTATACATGTATCTATTCTTTTTCAAATTCTTTCATTTAGATTGTTACATAATACTGAGCAGAGTTCCCTATGCTATACAGTAGATCCTTGTTTGGTTATCCATTTTAAATACAGCAGTGTGTACATGTGAATCCCAAACTCCCTAACTATCCCTCCCCACAAACTTCCCCCCTGGTAACCATAAATTAGTTTTCTAAGTGTGTAAGTCTGTTTCTGTTTTGTAAATAAATTCATTTGTATTTCTTTTCTTTTTTTTTTTTAGAATCCATATATAAGCAATATCATACAGTATTTCTCTTTGTCTGTCGGACTTACTTCACTCAGTATGACAATCTCTAGGTCCATCCATGTTGCTGAAAATGGCATTATTTTGTTCATTTTTTATAGTTAGTAGTCCATTGTATATATGTACCACATCTTCTTTATCCATTTTTCTGTCAATGGACATTTAGGTTGCTTCCATGTCTTGGCTATTTTAAACAGCTCTGCAATGAACATTGGGGTGCAAGTATCCTTTCAGATCATGTTTTTCTCTGGGTATATGCCCAGGAGTGGGATTGAAGCATCATATGATAGCTCTGTTTTTAGTATCTTAAGGAATCTCCATACTGTTTTCCATAGTGGCTGCACCAATTTACATTCCCAACAGTGCAAGAGGGTTCCCCTTTCTCCACACCCTCTCCAGCATTTATTATTTGTGGACAATTTGATGATAGCCATTCTGACTGGTGTGAGGTGATATCTCACTGTAGTTTTGATTTACATTTCTCTGATAATTAGTGATGTTGAACATCTTTTCATGAACCTCTTGGCTGTCTGTATGTCTTCTTTGAAGATATGTCTATTTAGGCCTTCTGCCCGTTTTTTATTGGGTTGTTTGTTTTGATGATATTAAGCCGTATGAGTTGTTTGTAAATTTTGGAGGTTAATCCCTTGTCAGTCAAATCATTTGCAAATATTTTGTCCTGTTCTGTTCATTGTCTTTTTGTTTTGTTTATGATTTCCTTTTCTGTGAAAAAGCTTTTGAGTTTAATTAAATCCCATTTGTTTATTTTGTTTTTATTTCCATTATTCTGGGAGATGGATTGAAAAAGATATTGCTATGATTTATGTCCAAGAGTGTTCTGCCTACATTTTCCTCTAAGAGTTTTATAGTGTCTGGTCCCACCTTTAGGTCCTTAATGCATTTTGAGTTTATTTTTGTGTATAGTGTTAATTAATGTTCTAATTTCATTTTTTTACACATAGCTGTCAAGTTTTCCCAGCACCGTTTATTGAAGATGCTGTCTTTTCTCCATTGTATAGTCTTGCCTTCTTTGCCATAGATTAGTTGACCATAGATGCATGGGTTTATTTCTGGTTTTTCTGGCCTGTTCCATTGATCTATATTTCTATTTTTGTGCCACTACCATACTGTTTTGATGACTATAGCTTTGTAGTATAGTCTGCAGACAGGGTGTCTGATTCTTCCAGCTCCGTTTTTCTTTCTAAAGATTGCTTTGGCTATTCAGGGTCTCTTGTGTCTCCATACAAATTTTAAGATTTTTTTTCTAGTTCTGTGAGAAATACCATTGGTAATTTGATAGGGATTGTATTGAATCTGTAGATTGCCTCGGGTAGTATAGTCATTTTGACAATATTGATTCTTCCAATCCAAGAAAATCGTATATCTTTCCATCTGTTTGTGTCATTTTGATTTCTTTCATCAGCATTTTATAGTTTTTGGAATACAGTTCTTTTGTCTCTTAAGGTAGGTTATTTGTATATATTTTATGCTTTTTGATGTGATGGTAAATGGAATTGTTTCTTTAATTTCTCTTTCTGATCTTTTGTTGTTAGTGTATAGAAATGCAACAGATTTCTGTGTATTAATTTTGTAACCTGCAACTTTACCAAATACATTGATGAGCTCTAGTAGTCTTGTGGTAGTGTCTTTAGGATTCTCTATGTATAGTATCATGTTATCTGCATACAGTGACAGTTTTACTTCTTCTTTTCCAATTTGGATTCCTTTTATTTCTTTTTCTTCTCTGATTGCCATGGTTAGGACTTCAACAACTATGTTGAATAAAAGTGGCGAGAGTGGACATCCTTGTCTTTTTCCTGATCTTAGAGGAAATGCTTTTAGTTTTCACCATTGAGTTTGATGTTAGCTGTAAGTTTGCCATATATGGCCTTTATTATGTTGAGGTATGTTCCCTCTATGCCCACTTTCTGGAAAATTTTTATCAAAATGGGTTTTGAATTTTGTCAAAAGGTTTTTTTTCTTCTGTTGAGATGATCGTATGGTTTTTATTCTTCAATTTTTTGATGTGGTGTATCACACTGATTGACATGTGGATATTGAAAAATTCTTGCATCCCTGGGATAAATTCCACTCGATCATGGTGTATGATACTTTTAATGTATTGTTGGATTTGGATTGCTAGTATCTTGTGAAAATTTTTGCATGTATGTTCATCAGTGATATTGACCTGTAATTTTCTTTTGTGGTATCTTTGTCTGGTTTTGGTATCAGAGTGATGGTGGTCTCATAGAATGAGTTTGGGAGTTTTCCTTCTTCTGAAATTTACTGGAAGAGTTTCAGAAGGATAGGTGTTAGCTCTTCTCTAAATGTTTGATAGAATTCACCTGTGAAGTCATTTGGTCCTTACATTTGTTTGTTGGGAATTTTTAAATTTCAATTTCGTTACTTATGATTCATCTGTTCATATTTTCTATTTCTTCCAGGTTCAGTCATGGGAAATTTTACATTTCTAAGAATTTTTCCGTTTCTTCCAGGTTGTCCATTTTATTGGCTTACAGTTGCTTGTAGAAGTCTCTTATGATCCTTTGTATTTCTGTGGTGTCAGTTGTAACTTCTCCTTTTTCATTTCTAATTTTATTGATTTGAGTCCTCTTCCTTTTTTTCTTGATGAGTCTGGCTAAAGGTTTATCAATTTTGTTTATCTTGTCAAAGTACCAGCCTTTAGTTTCATTAATGTTTGCTATTGTTTTCTTCCTCTCTATTTCATTTATTTCTGCTGTGATCTTTATAAATTGTTTCCTTCTACTAACTTTGGGTTTTGTTTGTTTTTCTTTCTGTAGTTGCTTTAGGTGTAAGGTTAGGTTTTTTATTTGAGATGTTCTTGTCTCCTGAGTTAAAAATTTATTGCTATAAACTTCCCTCTTAGAATTGCTTTTGCTACATCCCATAGGTTTTTGGTCATTGTGCTTTTGTTTCCATTTGTCTCCAGGTGTTTTTTTGATTTCCTCTTTGATTTCTCCCATGATCCATTGCTTGTTTAGTAGCATACCGTATAGCCACTATGTGTTTGTGGTTTTTACAGTTTTTTTTCTTGTAGTTCATTTCTAATCTATGGTGTAGTGGTTGGAAAAGATGCTTGATATGATTTATGTTTTCTCAAATTTACCAAGGCTTGCTTTGTGGCCAAGTATGTGTTCAATCCTGGAGAACTTAATTGATACATATAGAACATTCCATCCAAAAGCAGCAGAATACACATTCTTCTCATGTGCACATGGAATGTTCTATATGTATCAATTAAGTCCATCCGGTCTAATGTGTCATTTAAGGCCTGTGTTTCCTTATTGATTTTCTGTCTGGATGATCTGTCCATTGATAAAAGTGGGGTGTTAAAGTTCCCCACTACTATTGTGTTATTGTTGATTTCTCCCTTTATGGCTGTTAGTACTTGCCTTATATACTGAGGTGCTCCTATGTTGGGTGCATATATATTTACAATTGTTATATCTTCTTTTTGGATTGATCCCTTCATGATTATGTAGTGTCCTTCTTTGTCTCTTATAACAGTCTTTATTTTAAAGTCTATTTTTTCTGATAAGTGTGTTGCTACTTTAGCTTTCTTTTTATTTCCATTTGCATGGAATACCTTCTTCCATCCCTTCACTTTCAGTCTGTATGTGTCCCAAGTCTGAAGTGGGTCTCTTGTAGACAGCATATATATGGGTCTTGTTTTTGTATCTATTCAGCCAGTCTATGTCTTTTGGCTGGAGCATTTAATCACTTTACATTTAAGGTAATTATCGATATGTATGTTCTTATTGTCATTTTTTAATTGTTTGGGGTTTGTTTTTTAGGTCTTTTTTCTTGCCTTCCTCTCTTGTTCTCTTCTCTTGTGGTTTGATGACCATCTTTAGTGTTGTATTTGGTTTGCTTTTCTTTTTGTGTGTGTGTATCTATTGTAGTTCTTCGGTTTGCTGTTCCCATGAGGTTTTGATATAGCAGTCTATATATGTACAGTGTTGTTTTAAGTTGCTGGTCTCTTTCCTGACTAGAGAAGCTCCTTTAGCATTTGTTGCAAAGCTGGTCTGGTGGTGCTGAATTGTCTTAACTTTTGTTTGTTTGTGAAGCTTTTGATTTTTCTGTCAAAACTGAATGAAAGCCTTGCTGTGTTGAGTATTCTTGGTTGTAGATTCTTCCCTTTCATCACTTTAAATATATTGTGCCACTCCCTTCTGGCCTGAAGAGTTTCAGCTGAGAAATCAGCTGATAACCTTTTAGGAGTTCCCTTCTATGTTGTCATTTTTCCCTTGTTGCTTTTAATTAGTATTGTGTTTAATTTTTTTCAATTTGATTATTATGTGTCTCAGCATATTCCTCCTTGGGTTTATCCTGTATGGGACTTCTGTGCTTCCTAGACTTGGGTGACTGTTTCTTTCCCATGTTAGGGAAATTTTCAACAATTATCTCTTCAAATATTTTTTCAGGTCCTTTCTCTCTCTCTTCTCCTTCTGAGACCCCTATAATGTGATTGTTGGTGCATTTAACGTTGTCCTGAGGTCTCTTAGACTGTCCTCATTTCTTTTCATTCTTTTTTCTTTATTATGTTCCATGGCAGTGATGTCCAGCATTCTGTCTTCCAGGTCACTTATCTGTTCTTCTGCTTCAGTTATTCTACTATTGATTCCTTCTAGTGTATTTTTTCATTTCAGTTGTATTGTTCATCTGTGTTTGTTTGTTCTTTAGTTCTTCTAAGTCTTTCATAAACATTTCTTGCACCTTCACAATCCTTGCCTCCATTCTTTTTCCAAGATCCTGGATCATCTTCACTATCATTATTCTGAATTCTTTTTCTGGAAGGTTGCCTATCTCTACTTCACTTAGTTGTTTTTCTGGCATTTTATATTCTTCCTTCATCGGGGATATATTCCTTTACTATTTCATTTTGTCTAACTTTCTGTGATTGTGGTTTCCATTCTGCAGGCTGCAGGATTCTAGTTCTGCTTGCTTCTGCTGTCTGCCCTCTGGTGGATGAAGCTATCTATCAGGCTTTTGCAAGCTTCTTGATAGGAGGGACTGGTGGTGGGTGGAGCTGGGTCTTGTCCATCTTGTAGGCAGGGCCACATTCAGTAAAACTTTAATCTGTTTGTCCAGGGTTGTGTTCCCACCCTGGTATTAGTTTGACCTGAGGTGACCCAGCACAGGAGCCTACAGGCTGTTTGGTGGGGTTAATGATGGCCTCCAGGAGGGCTCATGCCAGTGAGTACTTCCCAGTACTGCTGCTACCAGTGTCTTTGTCTCCACAGTGAACCACAACCAAACCCTGCCTCTGTAGGAGACCCTCCAGTAGTAGCAGGTAGGTCTGGCCCAGTCTCTTAATGAGGTCACTGCATTTTTCCCCTGGGTCCTGGTGCACACGAGACTTTGTATGCACCCTCCAAGAGTAGAGTTTCTGTTTCCCCCAGTCCTGTGGAAATCCTGAGATCAAAGCCCTCTGGTCTTCAAGGACAGATTCTCTGGGACTCCTGCTCCCATTGCCAGACACCCAGTCTGGGAAGCCTGTTGGATGGGGCTTAGAACTTTCACTCCTGTAGGATAACTTCTGTGGTATAATTGTTTTCCAGTTTGTGTGTCGCCCACCTGGCTGGTATGGAATTTGATTTTGTTGTGACTGCGCCCCTCCTACCATCTTGTTGCGGCTTCTTCTTTGTATTTGGATGTAGGGTATCTTTTTTTTTGGTAGGTTTCAGCATTTTTTAGTCAATGGTGTTCAGCAGATAGTTGTGATTTCGGTGTTTTCATAAGAAGGGGGTGAGCTCACGTCCTTCTACTCCTCCATTCCTTCACTTTCAATTTCTGTGTCCTTAAGCTAAGATGAATCTCTTATAGGCAGAATATAGTTGATAATCCATTCAGCCACTCTATGTCTTTTGAGTGGAGAATTTAGTTTATTTATATTTAAAGTAATTATTGATAGGTATAGATTTACTATTACCATTTGTTAATTTTTCCCTGGATAATTTCTACTTCTATTCTTCCTCCCTTGCTCTATTCCTTTGTGATTTGACAGTTTTTTGAAGCATTATGCTTTAATTCCTTTATTTTTATCTTTTAGGTGTCTAATATAGATTTTTGCTTTGTGATTACTATGAAACTTAAAATAGTCTATTTTAAGTTGATAACAGTTTAACTTTGAATACCTACAAAAGTGCTACATTTTTACACCTTCCTCCGACATTTTGTTTTTGTTATCAACATTTACATCTTTTTATACTGTATAATCATTAACAAATTATTGAAGTTATAGTTATTTTTTATACTTTTGTCTTTTAACCTTTTACTAGAGTTATAAGTGATATAGCCACCATCACTGCAATTTTTGAATTTCTGAATCTAACTATATCTTTACCAGTGAGTTTTCCACTTTCATATTGTAAGGTCAGATCTTAACAAATGGCACCGCAAAACAGAGGAAAGCTTCAAGGGAGCTTTATTAGGGAGCGCTCCTGGGCGAGGTTCACTGGTCCGAGAGAAAGGGGCCAGAGAAGTCACACCCGGGCAAGGGTTGGGCAAGATTTTATAGGGGAAAAAGGGAAAGGGGTGTGGTGAATCTGGGAGAGCACAGGGTATTCCTTATTTGGTGGTCTTTTCGGGTATCCTGGGGGATGGTTAGTCCCGCCCCTCAAAAGGTGGGAAGGCTGGGCTGGGTTCAAAGTCCCCAGGTCAGTTCCTGGAACTGGGTGGTGTGGAATGTCTCCAGGGCAGTTTCTGGAACTGGGTGGTCCGGAGAATTTCAATCTGATGCAACCTGTGAATCTGATTGTGTTCCCCTGCCTCAGGCCAGTTGGCCTTACACATATGTTTTCATGTTAAGAATTAGTGTCCTTTAATTTCTGCTTGAAGAACTCGCATTAACATTACTTGCAAAGCTGGTCTATTGGTGATGAACTCTTTCAGCTTTTGTCTGTCTGGAAAACTCTTTATCTCTCATTCAAGTCTTAAAGGTTACCTTTGCTGGATAGAGTATTCTTGGTTGGTCACTTTTTGTTTCAACACTTTGGATTTATCATTCCACTCCCTTCTGTCCTGCAAAGGTTTTGCTGAAAAATCATCCTTCCCTTGTATGTAACAAATTGTTTTTCTCTTGCTGCTTCTAAGATTCTGTGTCTTTAATTTTTTAAATTTATTTTTATTTATTTATTTTTTTAACATCTTTATTGGAGTATAATTGCTTTACAATGGTGTGTTAGTTTTTGCTTTATAACAAAGTGAATAGGGAGGTTGTGTCTTTAACTTTTGACAATTTTAATTATAATGTCTTCATGTGGGCCTTATTGGATTCATCTTAGGTGGGCCTCTCCTGTATTGGATGTCTGTTTTTTGTTTTTGTTTTTTCCTCTAGGTTAGGGAAATTTTCAGCCATTAGTTCTTTGAATAGTTTTCTGCCCCATTATCTCTCTCCTCCTCCTCCTAGAAACCCTATAATGTGCATATTGGTCTTGTTTGTGGTATGCCATATGCCCTTTATGCTATCTTCACTCTTTTTCATTATTTTTTCTTTCCCTCTTCTGACTGGATGACCTCCACTGCCCTGTTTTGAGTTAAATGATCTTTTCTTCCTCTTGATCTAATCTGTTGTTGAATCCACTATTGGATTTTTCAGTTCAGTTATATTCTTCAGCTCTGTGATTTCTTTGGTTTCTTTTATATTTCCTATCTCTGTTGAAATTTTCACTTTGTTCATTCATTGTTTGCCTGACCATGGTGAGCATCTTTATGACCGTTAATTTGAACTCTCTTCATGTAAATCACTTAATCTCCAATTCATTAAGGTTAGTTCCTATAGATTTATTTTGTGCCTTATATTCCCCAGTTCCTACATTTTCCTTGACTCTCTGTGTAGGTTTCTGTGCATTAGATAATGCAGCCTCCATTCCCAGTCTTGACAGACTGGTATCTTATAGGATATGAAACTTGTTAGTTAACCCAGTTCAAACTCCTAGTTGTTTCTCAAACCTTTTTGATTTTCCAAGCCTCTACCCTTGTTCTTAGTGGCTCCCAGTAGTTGAAGTGTGTCAAGATCTATCAGTATCCCAAAGGGGAGGTTTGCAATCAGCACCTAGATGCAGACTGATTAGAACTTGAATCATTAAGTTTGGAAACTTCTCCCTTTCTAGGGAGAAACTGGGATATGGGAGTTTTGCCTGCTATTTCCGTGCTAGTTCCTGGTGTATAGCTATGGGAGGTACTGCATACCTGTTAACAACTGCTTCTTTGTTTGATAATCCCCTGTGAGACTTGTGAGTGTAAGCCTCATTGCCTTTCAGAGCGAGGTGATTTTGAAGTTTGAGCTTTTATTGGCAACTGTAAAGGTTGAAGTGCTGGATGTGTGGACAAGCTTCTTCCAGAGAAACACTGGTAACTTGGTTTTATTGTTCATGTGAGCCAGAGAGAGAAGGCAGAGGAAGTGCCCAGAAGCTCTCTAGGACTCTAGGGAGAATTGCAGTCAGCCTGTGGAAGCCAGACTCTCAGGCAGCAAATTATAAAGCATGCAGTCAAACCCCTTCCAGGAAAAAATGGAGGATGGACATTTTTGTCTTCTCCCTCTGACCTGAGCTCAAGTGAGAGAGCCATGGTGAATACTCACGTATCCATTAAGAGCGGCTTCTGTGGGACTCAGAATATAAACCCTGTTGGCTTTTAGAGCCTGGTGTTTTGGGATCCCACTTCTCTGGTGGAAGTCTTAAAAGTTGGGCTATGTGATGTGTGGTCCAAGCCTTTCACTCCTCTGGGATAAACTGGGAGTTAGAGTGTCCCTCCTGATTTAATGGTATTGTGCCAGGGTTAGGGTTTGTTGTCAGAGCGTGTCTCAGCCTTTCCCACCCATTTCAATGTGATATTTTCTCATTTACCCAGGGTGGGGGAGATACTCAGCTAGTTTTTGGGCTTTCTCTCAGAAGGAATTGCTCTGTTTGTACCTGTATATTTGGTGTGTCCATGGGAAGAGGGAAGTTCAGAAGTCTCCTTTGTATCCATCTGGTCCTTCCATTAGAATTCTTATTTGTTTATTACTTGATGTTGATTAGTTGTCGTGATGGAATGTTTGTAAATAAACCTACTTTCATATATTTAAGTGACTAACAACTTATGGCACATAGTGTATACAGCCAACTGTGTGCTGGACATTGGAGATAGGGAAATATGAAACAAGGTTCTTGACCTCAAGTAATTATTGGGAGCTATATACATAGATTTGCAATATATCATAATTAATGTTACAGTAGAACAGTGCCTAAGAATGCACAAAGATGATGTTCCTAACTGTGACAAGGGGTAGGAGGCACCACAGAAATCTTTATGGAGAAAATAACATTTGACCTCACTTGGGAAATGCACTCGGTGAACTCTAAGGAATTGTAGACAACATAGTGAGTGCAAAGCATAGAACTGAAAAAAAGGATGGAACACAGAGAACAGAAATATGTCAAGACTGGAGCATTGCATGCATATTGGAGAGTGATGGGGAATGGACAGAAAAGGTAAGAGTCCTATAATGATGTCTATGTTGTACTGAAGAGTTCCTACTTTAGCACAGAGGCAATGTGGGATTATGAATGTACTTTATTTAATCTTGTGGCAATGCCACGCTTTTCTAGCCCCAGTTCAATAAAAGCAGTAAGCTTTCCTGATTGCCAGGTCAATTCTCAGATGCTGTCAAGAGAGCAAATTCACTTTTCTCCCTGTATCCTCTTTTAAGAGTCAGTCCTTGTTGAAATAACAGGAAATAGAGGAGGCAAAGCAAGCTCTAATTCTCTTAATGATTTACACTGATCTAGGACAGGATGAGTGGCAGAAGCAAGCCTATAGTTCTGCACACCTTCTCAAACATGCATGCTTCAATGTACATTTTTATAGGAAACTAAAAAATAATAATTATCTCTTTTGACTCCACCCATGTTTCCTTATAGTGCTTCCCACTCAAAATAATCTTTAAAATCAATTTCAGGCATACTGGTATGTTAGTGAGAATAGTCATTTTAGGGAAGGCAATGTTATCCATGTAAAACAAATAAATAATACTAGTTGCTACCTGTGATTATGATTTACACAGAAAGGGAAAGGATGAAGATACGTAGAACAAGGCATTAGCTTGGGAACAATATACAGAAGAGTCAAGAAAAAAAATTGATGAAGGGACTTGTATGGAAGAGAAAGATACCAAATTTCTCAGACATAGGTAAAAACTAGATAAAGAATATTAATAAAATTTGGTGTTTAAATATTAATATTTTCTGAATAAGCAGTAATTTATTTCTTATTTGGAAAATTTAGAAAGTATTTTATAGCATCATAAAACTTACTTATCATCTATAGAAAACCTTGTGAATACTTGATAAATTTCTCCTTAAATTTTTTCAAATCCCCTATTTTAAAACTTGTTTTCTACATTTGAGATGATTTTTTAAAGTTGTAAACCATGTACATTTATGAGAGCAGGTCTCTCTTTTTTCAGTTATTGCTTATCAATGGGAATGTCTAAAGCCGTGGAAGTGACCTTGGCCAAACACTGAGAATGAAACTTCTGGAATGTTCACATAGTCACTGATGAGGGTGTTTTTCTGTATATCTGAAGCAGTGAACCAGGATGTACAAGGCTCTCAGCATTGTTGAAAGTATGCATAAAGATTCATAATAGGCAACTGGTGCCTGGTTTGGTGTCCACACATAGCCATGTGACCAGCTCTCTTTTAAAACTCTGCACTCTAAGAACCAAGCAGCCTTCCCCAGTGGAATGATTTGCAGCTGAAGGGAAAAGTGAATCCATGTAAACCATGCAAAGAAGAAGCTTGTGCCTAGCCTCTCAAACGTTCACCTAATGTGTATATTTATTATGAACTGAATTGTGCATCCCCACAATTCATATGTTGAAGTCCTAACCCTCAATACCCCAGAATGTGACTATTTGGAGACAGAGCCTTTAAAGATGTCATTAACATTAAATTAGATTATAAGAATGGACCCTAATCCAATAAGACCAATGTAAGGACATAAGAAGTAGAATAGACACCGGGGTTGTGTGCACACAGAGAAAAAGCCACATGAATACATCCAGAGAATACAGCCATTGGCAAGGCAAGGAAAGAGATTTCAGGAAAAACAAATTTTGCCTGCACTTTGATCTTGGACTTCCTACTTCCAGAACTGTGAGAAAATACATTTCTATAGTTTGTCACCTAGTCTATGATGTTTTGTTTTGGCAGCCATAGAAACATAATACAATATTATTCTTTTTCTTTAATATTTAGAATTTTTGTTTTTACAATATTATTCTTGCTATTGCTTCTTTGAATCCTTTGTAATGAACTTTACATGAATATAACTTGTTGTTGAGCTGCCTGAGTCCTTAAAGTGAGTCACTTAAACTAGTGGGAGTGATGGGATCCTGAGTAGTATATTTTCCACTTTTTTTGTAATAAGCCTTTTGGTACATTATGTATATGTTTTCATTATATTCGATCATACAGTTGTGCCAAAATACATTTAACTCTTCTCCTGTTCATGAAATTTAAAAATTTATCCAGTCTTTTACCATGGTAAATGACACTCTGAATAGATTTAGAAATGTCTTAATTCACATTTTTGATTATTTTCTTAAGGTACGGTTCTAGATTTTTATTCTATGGATCAAAGAATACACATATATTAAGGATCTTGGAACACATAGAGTTTCTTATCTATTGTTAATTAACAGGTGTATCAGTAATAAATGATCATGTTACCCTCTGTACATTGACTACTAGCAAGGTTAGACCCTTATTTTTGAACCAGTACCAGAAAGTATGTAGTAGTACCTTTTTTTTACTAACCAAATATCTGTTCTTTGATCCATCACATTTTTCTATCATTTTCCTTTTGTCTCATTTTAAAATATTTAATTTTGGTCTTCCCTGGTGGCACAGTGGTTGAGAGTCTGCCTGCCAATGCAGGGGACACGGGTTCGTGCCCCGGTCCGGAAAGATCCCACATGCTGTGGAGTGGCTAGGCCCGTAAGCCATGGCCACTGAGCCTACGTGTCTGGAGACTGTGCTCTGCAATGGGAGAGGCCACAACAGTGAGAGGCCCGCATACCACACACACACACACAATATATATATATATATATATATATATATAATTTTGCTGTATTGTAGACAGCTTTTTATGCTAAAATGTATATTTTATTGAAAAACTATTTTGAATGCATAAATATATTAGTTTTGCTAAATTCTGTTCCATAAATATTACATAAATTTGCATTACCAGATGTTCCATTTACAGGGATTTTTTTCTCAGTGTCTTTTCCCTAAACTCCTTCCTTATTTTTCATTGTGATTATTTGCCTCTTTGCTGTTCCTTGATTTTAAATTCCACTTGACATATCTGAAGTCTTTCAAAAATCCTCTGCATCCAAACATCACATGACATTGTAGCTGTACTATTTTCTCCAATCTTTTACTTTCTAGGAACTTTCAATTTTATATTTCTCTATCTAGTCTCATTCTATTCTTCATAAATACTAATATCAGTTTTACTCAGTAGGTAGGTAAGTAGATATACAGATAGATATTGAGACTTGGACAAAAGAAAGAAAGAGACTCAGTATAATATGTGATGGACATAGCCTTTAATTAAATATTTAACTCCCTTTTTAGATTCTGTGTTTACATAGTGAAACACCCCTTATATATCAAAAATATTCCTAGTTTTTCACAGAAAGTGCACATGGAAAAGCATCTCACTTTAAAAAAGTCAACATCCTTATATTATGATTAAAAGTCATTAAAGAGAAAAAAATTAGTGCAAACAAGGAAACATTTATTATTTTAGTTGTCACAGTTTCATAACTAAACACATTAAACTATTTCCCACTTTTAATTTATGACTGTTTATGAATATAGACTTAGTGAACATTTGTTCTATGTAAAAATGTACCATTCATTTTTCCTGTAACATTTTAAAATACAAACTCCCATCTTCAGTGTACTGTTAAGATCATTTGAACTGGATACTACAAACTTCTAAATCAAAGCCTCAGTCTTTTTAGACACAATAATAAATATGATGAAATCAGAAAAGAAACATTGTAAAACAAAAGTTAAATTAATATTGTTAGGTCACAGAAATGTATCTTCAAATCTTTTTGTGGGTATATGAAAGAAGGAAAACCAATTTTTTTATCAATTGCATCAAAACAACCAAATTAAAAATGTCAGAAATGAATGCTTGGCTTCCATTAAATTAGTTCTCTTTTTTTATCTATATAGCAAATAGAAAACAGAAACTTAGTTATTATTAGATATTGAAACCATTAGCATTTATGGCAAAATTTATTTTTAAAATTGATTACATTTTTAGGATTTAGTATTTATTTATAACTACTAATATTGAATTACTAAAGTGAAGCCAATAATAAAAAAATCCACCTAAAATAAAAGAGAGGTATTGATTATTTCTGGAACTTAGAGGTTTGATATATTTGAGTCAACTTATGAAGTGTCATTATTTTTTTTTTTCATCCTTTCTGGCTATATATCAAAACTGTGACATTTTCTACATTTTGCCATGATATCTCTTTAACAGACTGGGGATAATTTAGGGGTATTGTAGAAGCATAATTGAAGACAGTATATTTTATTTTCTGTATATATGAAGAGCAAATGCTTTAGTAAATGGGCAGACTCTTATACTTTCAACTAAAACATATTTAGATTACTTAAATACTAAGTAAAATAGATATAAAATAACTTCTAAATTTAAAGTAGGCTCTGGGTTGTAATAGTAAAAGTTTATTTTTATTAATTATTCCCCTTATGAATTTATTCAACAACTATTTATTGTCCATGATATTTGAGCAATACTTTAGATCCTAAATATAAAAAGGTGAATTAAAAATACAGTCTTCAACTTAGAGAGCTATCATTGCTGGTGAAAGTTGAATCATTGCCTTCTTCATGTATAGTATCTGTCAACTTCTACTCATGATCCCTCTTTTTGTCTTTCTCTCTCACTTTTACGTGCACAAATATCCTAGTTGGCAAAATTTCATAAAAGAGCATGAGACTAATTTTTAAAGAGAAATGTAGGCAATGTTTGCAATGAAAAGTATAATTAAATGACTTTGAAGCCATTTATATTGATTAAACTACACAGGTCCATTATTAATCAACTAGTTGCTGTTTATTGGAACATTATATCTCCTAGGGATAAAAATCTCTGCATTATTACTGAGTTGAAATATAAAGAGTTGAAATTTTGGCATTTTGCCTATAATCTACAAACTATCAGTGGTTGTGACCATGATTATTTTCCACATTTAAGCAAAGTTAATGCAGAACAAATTTTTACATTTTTTACTCAGGGAAATATTTGGCAGCTGATGAGAAGAATGTATAAGTGAGAAATCAGATATAAAGTTGAATGCTTCAGAAGATCAGGTCATTATAGCCAAAATAAAATTAAAAGAAGAAAGATGTAGTTACTTAACTTCCTTTGAGAAAATAGTCACCTTCTGTTGTTATTGTGTTCCTGCTTCTAAACGTGTATATTAATTACACCACCTCTTTGAGTGATATTCCCTAGCGATTATCTACTTTTCAACACTGGCAAAAATTGGTAATGTGTGTACACATATTATCTGTATACTCTTCGTGTGAAGGTATCAAAGATGTCTTGATGTGTACTTGATCTCATTGTACTTATATGAGTTAGATTCTTTTCTACCATAAATTACAAATAGAGTCTTCCTAGTACCCAACGATTTTTTTCTGTTGGTTCTACCACCACATTTGTACAAAAATCTGTGTTAGAGTTCTCCAGAGAAACAGAACTAATGAGATGTGTGTATATACGTATGCACGTGTGTGTGTGTGTGTGTGTGTGTATGTATATAGTGGGCTTATATATTTTTGGGGGTTGGCAAGTCTAAAATTTTCAGGGCCAACTGGCAGGCTAGAGCTCCAGGGGAGACTTGATGTTGTAGCTCAGCCCCAGTGGCAGAATTCCTTCTTTTTCAGAAGAGGTCACTCTTTGTTCTATTAAAGTCATCAACTGATTGGATGAGGCCTACCCCCATTATAGAGGATAATCTGCTTTACTCAAAGTGTTTTGATTTAAATGTTAATCTCATCTAAAAAATATCTTCAGAGTGGCATTTAGACTGGTTTTTGACCTAATATCAGGGTATGGTGGCCTGGCCAAGTTGACACACACACATTCACAGTGGCTGAGCAATCTCCTAACTTCTGGTTTTAAAATGCAAAGGGAGAAATGAAAACCATTTTGGTGAAGTAATTATATTCACTCAGTAAACTTTCTTTGTTAGGAGAGAGAATGAGCCATCGGTTTCTTTAGTTAGAATATTCATGGAGAAAATATTTGCAACAAAGAAAGAAACACAAAAATACACAATTTATTTTTTCTTCATGGATTTATTACTAACAATTCATCACTTACTCATAACCCAGAAAGATGTTAGCCAAAATTCACATTTTTAGAGTGTATTTCCCAGGCTACAGTCTTAACTTACATGGTTTTGCTTATCTATTAACACTAAAATATCCATTGGGCCTAGAATGGTGTGACAAGCAGTAAATACTTTTAATTTGTTTTAAGAGCAAAAGTAGGAATTAATCAAAGTATAAGTAAATGAATGCAGCACTATTCAAGCCTACATTCTTGTTTTGAGTCCCCACAGTGTTATATAATTATGGAAATTAGTAATCTGCTGTCCATCACTTTCTCTCATATTTTCAAGTTTTATATTAATTGCTGTACCACTTCTGTATACTTAGAGTGTATCTTATTTGATTAATTTTCTCCAAATTCTTGTTCCTTTTATTCCATTTTCCCAGATAAGAAAAATGAACCTTTCCTGATGCTTTTCAAGTAAAACCTACTACCTCAATTGATTCTAAAATGCAGTTTATATAAACGGAAACAAATGGAGTAGTTAAGCAAAAACATGGGCCCCTTCTTTAAGTATACGGTAGATATTTTAAGAGCTTTCAAATACTCAGTTACTGTGTTAACTGTGAATTGTGGCCAGAGAAAAAAGAAATGTGAACAAACATCTAGTCTGATGAAAGCTATTTCTATTCATTAAGAAATCCTCTGAAATGTTTTTCCCTGAGACCAGGGTACTCCTGACAGTACGGCTAACAAATTGTATATTCCTTACCATTTATTTTCATGAACTTAATTGACTCTTTTAGGAAAGAAATGGCCCTTTATGATAACAAGATAAAAGCTGGTAATTGACTGAAATGCTTGAGTACAGCTAGCTGAAACCACTTTCGACTAATGGAGACCTGAATGAAAGTCCTGAAAGTTTCAGCCAATTGCAGAGAAGGTTACAAGATTTTTGAATCTTACGAAAAAATGTTTTGATGATGCATCAACTTGAAAAAAGTATGAAGGAAAAGAGAAAAGATCACATCAAAAATTGTTTTGTAGAGCAACTGATTATCATGCACCATGCATGATGTATTATGGAAAATTGATATTATTTTAAAAGATTTTTTTTTCAGTATTATGCTGTCAGCACAAGGTTATTTCATGTAAATAAGGCCAAGAGGATTTATTAATATTTTCAGAACATGGTAAAAACAATATTCTATTAAACATAGGATTGATAATCTAAATTAAACAATTACAGATTTTTTAAACAGTCATAAATTATTCAAGATTTTATATTTATTGGCCCAAAAGTAATAGATAACTCTAAATTTACCTTAAGTCATTTTATCTATATAAAATAATTTTAAAATACCCAAATTTCTGTGCATGTCATTACTTTACATGATTTAATTTACTTATATTAATATATTTATATCTAAACATATTACGGCTAATATAGTCTCTCACTAAGCATAATATATTTTTAATGGTTTATAGCTATTGATGGTTTTATTTTCTGTCTATTCATTTAACAAGGACCTTATCTTTTTACTGTTTTCATAAATTGAGGGAGTACCCAACTCAGAGTCCTGCTACAAAAATCACTCAAAGGTACACATTAATTCATACTTCTGCTAATTGTTTTAAATGGACACTCTTAATGGATCATAAGAAATTGTAATATTTGATTTGTTTTGCTCATCTTTGTTTCTTATTTTTAAAAAATTTTAAGTGAGGGTATGTTGCTTTATTAACAACAAAAAAAGGATTTTAAAAAATGTATATGATTGTGAGGAAAGTTCTAGGAAAAGGTGTAGCAATAGAAAATAAAATATTAAATGCCTGTTGATTTAATGCATCCTTAAAATTGTAGATAAAAAATTGCTTTTTGTAACTAATTGGATGTTCCTTCTCTAGACCCTGAGGATATAATTCATATACCAAAAAGGTAGAAAGCACTGAATACTTTATCATCATCTATGAACTTATTTTCCTTTCAACTTTGGCAAATTAGACTAAAGAATCTACATCCAATAAAAACATAATGCTCCCCTTTACTCTTTTTAAAAACAGATCACTACGAAGACACAGAATTCCTGGTTTCTTGAAATTTGCCATTTTCCTGTTCATTGTAAAATCCAGTGGATTTTTTAACCCCACTTTAAGACAATTTTACAGCACTTTATACTACTGATCATACAACTTTTGTAGATTATCCTCTTCTGGCAGTTGGGAATAATCCTATTGTTACACAATTTCAATGACCTTTTCCTTATTGTGTTTTCACAGTAGGTATAGATAATGCTTTCACTTCTTCCTTGATAGTGATTAATGCATAAGTTCCCTTATGTCCAGATAATCTGTTTCTTTCTTTTTTTTTTTTTTTGTCTTTTCTATCGGAGAGCTTATTGACTCTGTGTTTCAACTATTACCTTAAAGTGAATGGTTCTCCTTTTATACCACAATCCTCGCAAGTTCTATTTCAGTTGCCTACTAAAAAACCCCACAAATGCGTATTTTCATTTTCACAAGTAATCTACAAAAATAACCTCATATTTTCCCTTCCAAAACAACTCAGTGATTCTATTAATCATCCGTGAAATCTGATTTATCTTCAGTTCTTGAGCCCCAATATTTTTTGGTCATTTAAAATAAATTTCATCAGTAAGATGCCACATCACTCCTTTCAAGTATTAGTCTTTTTGACAAGTGTTAGTTCCACCCTACACCCTCTATGCTTTCTCCCATGTTTTCTCCAGTGAGGAAACAGCTTGAGAAAGATAAAACTCATTTAAAATTACTGTATATGTAGTTTCTAATACATTATATATATTATCTATGATAAATGTGAAATTTGATAGGGCAAGTATAAAGATGTCTTAAATACATGCTGTAAATATTATAAAATTAATAAAGCTATGGAAATAGTAAGGTTATGAGATGATAAGAACATGAACTAGGTGGATAACAATACGAGGAAGAAGAAATGAATTTAAAGAAATTAAGAAGACAGAATTAGTAGAGTTATTTAACTGAGTTTAATAAAGTGCCTCAAAGGAAGTTGTATCTGAAATTTTCTTATCCCTATGGATAAATCAAAATAGAGTTTCAAAAAATTGTTTAGCCCATAGGAAGGCAGGAAAAATAAAGAAATAAAATACAGAAAGAACAAACAGAAAATGAAAACCAGACTTAAGCTCAAATAGATCAATGTTACATTAAGTATAAATGGTCACAATACAACAATTAAAAGACAGATAATGGCAGAGGAGATCCCAAAAACATGTCTCAAAAATATGCTGTCCATAGGAAAATCACTTCAAGTATAATGATATAGATGAGATTAAAAAATATATCATACAAATATTAAATCAATAAGAAGAGGCTCTATTCATATCAGGTGAGGTAGACTTCAGAATTAAGACTTAGGGACATTATATAATAAAATATATTTAAAGAAGAATGATTCTAGTTCTACATAATCTCTTCCAGAAAATTCAAGAGGGGGAAGAGATTCATTTTTTTGTTAGTATTACTCTGTACCAAAACCAGACAAAAATGGAACAAAAAGAGAAAATCACAGATTTATCTCTCTTGAATATAGATCAATATCTCACATGCAAAAATCTTTAATGGGAAATAAAAATTAATAATTATATATCATAATTGAGTAGGGTTTGTTTCAGTGATGCAAGTCTGGTTAAATATTCAAGAATCAGTTAATATAACCCACCATATTAACAGGATAAAGAAGCAAACTCATATGATCATATCAGCCGATGGAGTAAAAGCAATGCAGAAAAAACAAAATTCACCACCCACACATGTAAAAACCTTCAGAAAAATAGGAAAGGGGGGAGGCATTCTCAATGTGATAAGTAGCAACTACAGAACACCTACAGTTAAACTTAAACTTAGTGATAAAAGACTGAATGCTTTCCCACTAAGGTCAGTCCTAAGACAAGGGGGGCTGCCATTATCACTCTTATTTAATGTAGTTCATTAAGGCAAGAATCAGAAACAAAAGGCATGCAGATTGAAAAGAAATAAATAATACTGTCCTTATTTGCAGATGGTATATTTGTCTAAACAGAAAATCACACAGAATCTATAAAAACAAACTCCTATAATTAACAAGTGAATTCAGCAAAGTTATTGGTTTCAAGATAAACCTAGAAAAATTAATTTCATTCAATATGCTACCAATGAATATGTGGGCACTGAAATACCATGTATAATCCTAAAAAGTAAAATAACTAGATGTATATCTAACAAAACTGGTACAGGACATGTATGCTGAAAACTACACATGATGACAAAAGAAATCAAAGTATATCTAAATAAATGGAGAGACATATATACCATGTTCATAGATTAGAAAACTCAACATAGTAAAGATGTCAACTTACCCATTGTTATATATGTTTAACAGAATTCCTATAAATATTTCAGCAAGACATTTTGGAGCTATAGACAAAATTATTCTAAAATTTGTATGAAACGTCAAAGAAACTAAAATATTTAAATCAATTTTGAAATAGAAGTATAAAGTTAGAAGAATCAGTCTACCCAGTTTTAAAGGATTATTATATAGCTAAAGTAATAAAGAATGTGTAGTATTGGTGGAGTTATAGAAACACAGATCAATAGTACAGAATAGAAAACCCAGAAATAGACACTCACCAATATTCCCAATTGAGTTTTTGGACACAGGATAAAAGGCAATTTTATGGAGGAAACAGCCTTTTCAATAAATGTTGTGGGAACAATTGGACATCCATAGGCAAAAAAATGACCCTCAACCTGTCTCACACATTATAAAACACTTAAAATAGCCATGTACTTAAATGTCACATAGTTTTACATTTTGAAAAAATTAACAAAACCTTGGGATCTAGGACCAGGCAAAGAATACTTAAAATTGACCACTAGAGCACAATCCATAAAAGGAAAAATTGGACTTCATCGAAATTAAGAACTTTTATTCAGTTAAAGAACCTGATAAGTGATTGAAAATTTTATCTACAGACTTGGAGAAACCATATGCAAACCACATATCCAACAAAGGACTAGATCTAGAATATGTAAAGAACTCTCAAACACAACATTTTTTTAAAAAAAACATAGAAAATCGGCAAAAGACACAAATAAACCTTTTACAGTGGGGGATTTACAGATAGCAAGTAAGCACATGAAAGATTTTCAACATCCTTAGCCATTAGTGAATACAGATTAAAGCCACAGTAAGATACACACCTATCATAATAGCTAACTAAAAAGTAGTGATAACACCAAATGCTGATGAAGGAACTGGATCACTCATACATGGGTGTTAAGTATATAAAATGGTATAGCCACGTAGAGGTCAGTTTGGAGGTTTCTTAAAACACTAAATATGTTTAACTGCTATATAACCCAGAAACTGCACTCAGAGAAATGAAGAGATATGTTCACATAAACATCTATACATGCAAGTTTATAGCTGCTTTATTCGTAATAGTTAAAAACAGGAAATAATCCAGATATCTTTCAATAGATGAATAATGAAGTAACCTGTGGTACATCCATACAATGGAATATTACTCAGTAATGAAAAGGAACAAACTGTTGAAATATGCAATAAACTGAGTACATTTTCAGAAAATTATACTGAATGAAATCCCAATAGTTTATATCCTGTATGATTCCATTTATATAACATTTTACAAATGACAACATTGTGGAAATAGGGAGCAGATAAGTGGTTGCCCAGGGTTAATGAAGCTTGGAACCTGGAATGAAGTATTTGTGATTATAAAAATGCAGCCTAATTGGTCCTTGGCATGATGGCAATCTTCTGTATCTTCACTCTGTTAAGATTCATATCCTGGTTATTATATTGTACTATAGTTTTGCAAGATGCTACCATTGGAGAAAAATGGGTAAGTATACATATGATCTCTCTGTATTATTTCTTCCTTTTTTTAAATTTTAATTTTATTGGAGTGTAGTTGATTTACAATGTTGTGTTCATTTCAGGTGTACAGCAAAGTGATTCAGTTATACATATACATATATTCATTCTTTTTAAGATTCTTTTCTCATATAGTTTATCACAAAATATTGAGTAGAGTTTCCTGTGCTATACAGTATGTCCTTGTTGCTTATCTATCTTATATATAGTGGTGTGTGTATGTTCATCCCAAGCTCCTGATTTATCTCTCCCCCCACCACGTTTCCCCTTCTGTAACCATAATTTTGTTTTCAATATCTGTGAGTCTGTTACACTTTAGCAAGTAAGTTCATTTGTATTATTTTTAAAATTAGATTCCACATATGAGTGATATCATATATTTGTCTTTGTCTGACTTACTTCACTTAGTATGATAATCTTTAGGTCCATCCATGTTGCTGCAAATGGCATTATCTCATTTTATATGTATATACGTACCACATCTCTGTATTATTTCTTAAAATTATATGTGCATCTACAATTATCTCAAAATTTTAAAAAATAATTTTAAAAAACTAAATGAAATTTTGTTCAGCTGGAGAAGTTTTGGGTGTCAGATTGATAATTCAAAGATTTCAGGATAATTTCATTGAATGATCACACCCTCTTAAATTTCACATTGAGCAGAATTATTATAACATTTGATTATTTGTGAACATTTATTATCTATGAAGCTGCCTCACAAGATCCTGGATTAGATTTAACCTACTAGGGAAAATTATACAATCATCTTTTGCATTGTACTGTCTTTGCTTTATATGGGGAATTATGCAAAGACTTTTAATTATTGAGAAGGGTAATTAATTAACCTCAGGAAAAAAAATTGTTTCATGGCTATCCATTGATTGTGGTACTGCTTTTAGTCATGCATGTAGGAAGGGGCATAATCATCAGCTTTATCCCTCATAACAAACATTTCAAATCAAAATTTCAATATGTGATTTATAATATGTTCCTGCAGTACTAGTGTCCCACCATGGTTAAAAATCATCTTTATGAAACTATTTCAACATACCTGACTTAATTTCAGCATTGAACAAAATTTTTGTCATTGTTTAGACTTCACTTAAGCTGTATTTGATTATTATAATATATAATATGAAATATTGGAAATTCAACAAATTTAGTACTCAAACAACAATGTTCAAGTTTACCTTCCCAAGTACCAAAAAATAAAATGAGGAAAATAATACATTTCCTAATTATCTAACAAAGTGATTGTGAGAAATCAGTTGGAAAACAAATGAGAAGACAATTTATAAAAGTATAACAAGCTAAAAAATAGCCTCTTTCCTATCATTCTTGTAAATATCAATTTGTTGCAATCTAAGCATAGTAGGAAATGTTATTCTTCCTCAGCTAAATGGAATGGTAACATTCTCCAGGCTTTTGTCAGGACTACTTTGCTTTCTTACTTTGTTTTGCTTCCCTCAGTAATCATCACATCTTAGGATTCCGGTGCCCACTATAAGTTGATGACCATTAAGCCTGTATCACTGCATAAGACTTTTTCACTAATGTTTTGAAAATATACACAGTTTCCTGCATATATGTGCATTTGATAGACTCAGTCATCTCCAAAATTGTGCATTTATCTTTCTTTTTAAATTCTATTCCTTTTCTGGCTTTATATCTCATTTAATGACATCATCCACCACTTTGTTTAGCTAGATACTTGGGAATCATCTTTGAGTTTTCTCTCTTCCTTAATTCCTACAATCTATCAATAACTGTCACTAAATTCCATTAATCTCTGTTAAATATATTACCTTTAGCCATTGACTTTTCTCTGTCCCTTTTGGTTCAGATGCTCATTCTTTATCATCTGGACTCTTGTAATAGTCTGCTGCATTTCCTCTGTGAGCTCAATCTCAAACCCCTACTTAAAATGCATAAAAAGTTCTACTCCGACCAAAGTTTAACGTTCAACATTAGGGAGAATGCAGGGTCCTTTCTAACCTTTATTACTCTATCCTCAACACAAGTTTTCATCTCAGTTGAATCAACACTTATTTTGTACTTCTATGGTTTCAGAGTCACTTCTACAGACGCTCTCTCTCACACCCATATCAGTGATAAGACTTCACTACCTTGTGCCCTTGATTAACTCTGTTTATCTTTCAGAATTCATCAGAAGCATTACTTCCTAAGGTATACCTTTCCTAATACTTTCACAATAAATTAGGTGTCTCCTTCTTTTATGCTCCATTCACATTCTCACTTATCACAAATACTTGCACAGTATTTAAAATGCTCACTTGGTTGCCTCACACTTCAATCAGACTGTGTTAAGCATTGTGTTTTATTCACAACTTTATTTCAAACCCTTGCAGATTGTTTACCACAACTAGGAGTTCAATAATTGTTGAATGAATAAATGAATGAAGGCACAGATAAATTAGTTTGATTGTAAAAATATCTAAAGTGTCTGCTTATATAGCCTTCTTGATTTTGAAGAACATAAAAAGATATTTTGCAAATATCTGAACCAAAGCCCACCTCATACTTTTCTTTTTCTTAGCAAAAGGAGTTTAGTTCACAAAGTGTATATGTGAAATCAGTTTTGAGCAGTAGCTCTTTCCAGTGAACAGTGCAGTATATCATGTGAAGGCATTTTCAATCATCTCGCTCTCCCCTTAACCCTCACTGCCACCCTTAACCTGAGTAGCTATGAACTTAGAAAGTCTGGCTTTTTCTCCTTAAAGAGGATTGACGTGTAAGAATCAAATATTTTCTCAAGGTTGGAGGTGAACACTTTATTCATCAAGCAATTTAACAGATTCTTTTTCCAACTTACTTCCAAGTGCATATCTGCAACAAATGTTCTTAGAAATGATGTTCAAAATAAACTTTAATGGTTCACTTTTGATTCATTTTCGGTCCTCTTTCTAGGTAAGGATTTATCGACTTGGTGTATTAGTTCCGGAACTCTGCAATGCAGACCCCAAAATGGGATAGGATAATGTACATCTGTGAAGAATAAAGGGGCAGGGGATCAGGAGTAGCCAAAGAGAGCCCATTGACTGTAAGCAGGTCTGACACCTGTGAGAGAAGAGGGTAGGGAGAGGTGGATTACACAGATAGAATCAGACTCCTGTACAGCTCTATGAAAATTTCAACTAGTCTGATGGGAAGTCCTTAAGCCAAAGGTTCCTATTAGAGTACGAATATCCCCACCATGTATAGACATTAGCAAGTGGAAATACAGCCTCAGTGCAGACATGGTTGTGGATTCTCACAGGTGGCAGCTGAGGCTGTCAGTTGAATATGCTCTGTAGCAGGGTAACTGAGAACCCTATTTTCCTGGTGTCACACTTAGGTCTGAGCAGGGTATACAGAATTATGCCTTTATGGATAATTTTAACTATTATTATATTTTTTATCATCCAGAAAAATAAAGCTACTTCTAATCATTGAGAGATTTAAGTCATATCGGGTTATCAAGCATAGTATAGGAGAGCACCACACTTGGAAGAACAGAGCCAGCGTTTTCCTTCAGGTTTCACTACCACTTTTAACAAAATATGATCTATAAGTATTTGTCTGAAATATCCCTGTGTATATTTTAGAGGATTTTGAATAATCTGTCATAATATCTCAAAAGTCATTTGCTCTTATATTATCATTTAATTCCTTCAATTAAAACAAAACTAACAATTGTTCATTTAAATGACCCCAAATCCCTAATTTATTAAGGTCTTTCAAAGATAATAGACCTTGTCAATATTTTGACATAACTAAATCCCATGAAATACTTATTATATAAATTGAAGTAACGTACGCTGCTCGGAATCACTGTAGTAATAAATAGAGCTTAGATTTTAGAGTCAGAATTGAATTGGACCCCTGGTGCTTCTTTTAAGTAATTGAACATCACTGAATTTGTTTCATTGTCTATTAAACAGGAAAAAAAATAAGAGAAACTTTGTAAGGTTTTGAGAATCATCTGAGATAAATTTTGTAAAGAATTTATTGTAGTGTTGAGCATATAATAGATACTGAAAAAGTGTACACTTGGGAGTCCAAGTATGGTCATCAGTCTTACTAAAGAAATTTATTAATTTATAAGTTAATATTTGTAGAAGCTAATACACCTAAAAATAGTCACCATTTTAATTTAATAAGCATTTCTAATCTATTTTCTTAATTGCCTAATGGGGATATTAATATTACATAATTTACAGATTGCTGTGAGGATTACATATGAAAGTGAATATCAGCTGAATTACCCATGCATGTATGTATGTATCTACTAAATGCCTATCAAGTTTATAATATGAAACAAGTATTCAAAAATATTAGCTATGGTCATCCTTATTGTTCTCATTTTAATAATTCTCAACTTTCTCTTCTGTCATCATTAAAAATTTCATCAAGTTCCATGAGGGACAACTTTGTATTTTGTAGCAAAACCTCTATGAGGTAGAAAAGGTTCATTAATATTTGTTTTATGGATGACACTGGCCCAGAGAAAAAATATAACTATTAGGAGTTATGAGGATGAGCAATCATTTAAAAAGGTGTATTAGGAAGTAAAACAGAAGGCAACTGCTTTCCAGTTCTTTTGATTTTTTCCCCTTTTCATTATGTTTTTTTTTTAAGGTAGTGTTAGTTTCAGGTGTACAGCACAGTGATTCAGTTATACATACATACATATCTTCTTTTTCAGATTCTTTTCTCTTATAAGTTATCACAAACTATTGGGTATAGTTCTCTTTGCTATATAGCAGGTCCTTGTTGGTTATCTATTTTATATACAGTAGTGTGTAAATGTTAATCCCAACCTCCTAATTTATCTATTCCACTCCCTTTCCCCTTTGGTAACAATGTTTGTTTTCTATGTCTGTGAGGCTCTTTCTGTTTTGTAAAAAAAGTTCATTTGTATCTTTCTTTTTATATTTCACATATAAGTGATATCATATATTTGTCTTTCACTGTCTGACTTACTTCACTTAGTATGATAATCTCTAGGTCCACCCATGTTGCTGCAAATGGCATTATTAATTCCTTTTTATGGCTAAGTAATATTCCATTACACACACACACACACACACACACACACGCACACACACACACACACACACCACGTCTTCTTTATCCATTCATCTGTCGTGGACATTTTGGTTGCTTCCATGTCTCGGCTATTGTAAATAGTGCTGCAACGAACATGGAGGTGCACATATTATTTTCTAATTATAGTTTTCTCTGGATATATGCCCAGGAGTGGAATTGCAGGATCATAGGGTAACTCTATTTTTAGGTTTTTAAGGAAGCTCCATACTGTTCCCCATAGTGACAATACCAATTTACATTCCAATCAACAGTGTAGGAGGGTTCTTTTTTCTCCACACCCTCTCCAGCATTTATTATCTTTAGACTTTTTTTTTTTTTTTTGGTCTGTGCCATGCAGCATATGGGGATCTTAGTTCCCTGACCAGGGATCGAATCTGTGTCCCCTGCTGTGGAAGTGTAGAGTCCTAACCACTGGACTGCCAGAGAAGTCCCTATCTGTAGACTTTTTGATGATGGCCATTCTGACTAGTGTGAGGTGATACCTCATTGTAGTTTTGATTTGCATTTCCCTAATAATTAGTGATGTTGAGAATTTTTTCATGTGCCTGTTGGCAAACTGTATGCCTTCTTTGGAGAAATGTCTATTTAGATCTTCTGCCCATTTTTTGATTGGGCTGTTTGTTTGTTTTTTGATATTGACCTGTATGAGGTGTTTATATATTTTGGAAACTAATCCCTTGCCAGTTGCATTGCTTGCAAATATTTTCCCCATTCTGTAGGTTGCCTTTTCGTTTTGTTTATGGTTTCCTTTCCCGTGAAAAAGCTTTTAAGTTTAATTTGGTCCCATTTGTTTATTTTTATTTCCATTTTTTAAAAATTTTATTTATTTTTTTATACAGTGGGTTCTTATTTGTTATCCATTTTATATATATTAGTGTATATATGTCAATCCAATTTCTTTGGAGGCAGATCCAAAAAGATATTGCTGTGACTTATGTCAGTGTTCTGCCTATGATTTACTCTAGGTGTTTTATAGTATCCAGTGTTACATTTAGGTCTTTAATCCATTTTGAGTTTATTTTTGTGTCTGGTATTACAAAATGTTCTAATTTCATTCTTTTACATGTAGCTGACCAGTTTTCCCAGCACCACTTATTGAAGAGACTGTCTTTTCTGCAATGTATATTCTTGCCTCCATTGTCATAGATTAACTGACCATAGATGTGTTGGTTTATTTCTGGGCTTTCTCTCCTGTTCCATCAATCTATGTCTGTTTTTTGTGCCAGTACAATACTGTTTTGATGACCGTAGCTTTGTAGCATAGTCTGAAGTCAGGAAGCCTGATTCCTCTAGCTATTTTTCTTTCTAAGATTGTTTGTCTATTCAGGGTCTTTTGTGTTTCCATACAAATTTAAATTTTTTTGTTGTAGTACTGTGAAAAATGCCATTGGTAGTTTGATAGGGATTACATTGAATCTGTAGATTGCCTTGGGTACTATGGTCATTATAACAATATTAATTCTTCCAATCCAAGAACATGGTATATCTTTCCATCTGTTTGTTTCATCTTCAATATCTTTTATGTGTCAGTTTTCGGAGTACAGGTCTTTTGCCTTCTTAGGTAGGTTTATTCCTATGTATTTTATTCTTTTTGATGTAATGGTATATGGGATTGTTTCCTGAATTTCTCTTTCTGATCTTTTGTTGTCAGTGTATAGAAATGCAACACATGTCTGTGTATTAACTTGTATCCTGCAATGTTACTGAATTCACTGCTGAGCTCTAGTAGTTTTCTGATAGCATCTTTAGGATTTTCTATGTATAGTATCATGTCATCTGTAAGTAGTGACAGTTTTACTTCTTTTCCCATGTGGATCCCTTTTCATTATGTGTAATGAAAAAGCTAATTAAAATAATATAACACAAGTTGAAAACAAAAAATACCAAATGGATTTGAAGACAGACCTAAGTGAAGTCTTGAAATGTTGCACTCATTGCTAGTTTAGTGTACTGTCAATTTTTCTTTACTTCACAAGGAGTAATAGCATAAGAAAAATGTATTCAATTTAAGCTGCATTGAGAGAATAAAGTAATGAATTATTAATTTGAGGTAGCTTGAGAGAAATTCAAGTATTTAAAGTAGTGAAGTTTAAATGAACAGAATGTAAAAACTCCTAATGTGCTTTATTTTTTTTTTTAAATTAATTAATTCATTCATTCATTTTTGGTTGTGTTTGGTCTTCGTTGCTGTGCACAGGCTTTCTCTAGTTGTGGCAAGTGGGGGCTACTCTTTGATGCAGTGCATGGGCTTCTCATTGTGGTGGCTTCTCTTGTTGCGGAGCATGGGCTCTAGGCATGCAGGGTCAGTAGTTGTGGCACACAGGCTTAGTTGCTCCACTGCATGTGTGATCTTTCTGGACCAGGGATTGATCCCATGTCCCCTGCATTGGCAGGTGGATTCTTAACCACTGCATCACCAGGGAAGTCCCCCCAAATGAGCTTTAAAAGGCACAGCCCCCTATGTACATTTGATATAATTACTGCTAATTTTAATATATTATAGAAATAGTTATCACTTGTAGTACTGTTCATAAGTAGGAAGGTATGTGACCTAAAGTTGTATTCAAATTTTCTCTTTCTTGACATCTTGATCTCTTATTTGTGATGGTAATAGTATGACAAGACAGAGGAAAATGTTCATGTCCTGGAATGCCCTGAGTAAAAACATTTCAGTGCAAAGGAAAAGTCCATAAAATCTGCTGTACACATCACTTTTGTCTGTTGAAAGATATTTTGCTATTATCTGATTGTAATGAAAGAGAAACAAACAGAGGCAATTTTTTATGAGTTTAGGATTACAGAATTTAGTATAAAGGATGGGCATAGTGTGTGTGTGTGTATTCAATATTTTATTTGCTGTTATAATTTAAGTGAAACTATTTTCTCAAGATCAGTTGTTGTTAATAATGATACTTATGTCTTTTCATGTGACTGTAATAAACTAATCCAATTCTCCAAGCCAAGTACAATGGTCATTTAGCAGTGAATATGCAGTTTTATCTTATTTCATTGTAAAACCTATATAAATTGGTTTTGATACTGTACTCTTATGTTACTTTCAAGGAATTTGTTTCCTCTATTAAATGAAGACTTGTGTTTTTCTGTTTCCAAGAAATAGACTACTAGAGTCCTCTGTTTTCTTTCTGCTTTCTCTCCTAGGTTGTGGATATAGACATTGTTTTGCTTTGGTATCCATTGTTCCATCAGTTACACTCTTGATGTCCAGACTCATTGTCATTAAAACCCTTACAAGTAAATACATTTGATTTATACTAAATAAAGCTTGTACTCCCTTCTTACTACAAAGTTCATAATCAAAATCGTAAAATATTATATATACATAGTAAATTCTAATTCAATTTTCTGATAACTTATAGATAATATATTTAAACTACAGTGTAGTGTCACTGAACAAGTAGTTAAGATAAACATATAGAAGAAAAACTTTGCTCATTTCAAAATTCAACTTTACTACTCTCATCTACATCTATTAACTCAGCTTGTGGAACTAAGGCCTGGTAGTGTGAGGTTTTTTCCTTTTTTTTAATTCAGCTTTTAAAAATGCAAGTATAGTTGATTTACAATATTATGTTAGTTTTAGGTGTACAACATGGTGATGCAGTATTTTTAGAGATTGTACTCCATTTAAAGTTATTACAAAACAATTGATATATTTCCCTATGCTGTACAATACATCCTTGTTGCTTATTTATTTTATACATAGTAGTTTGTATATCTTAATCTCCTACCCTTACCTCACCCCTCCCCACTTCCCTCTCCCCACTGGTAGCCACTAGTTCATTCTCTATATTGGCTAGTCTGTTACTGTTTAGTGATATACATTTGTGTGTGTGTGTTTTTTTTTTTAGATTTTATTTATAGGTGATAATATAGAGTACTTGTTTTTCTCTGTCAGACTTATTTCACTAAGCATAATGCTCTCTAGGTCCATCCAGTTATTGCAAATGGCAGAATTTCATTATTTTTTTTATGGCTGAGGAATATTCCATTGTATATATACTCCATATCATTTTTGCCCATTAATCTGTTGATGAGCATTTAGATGGCTTCCATAATGCTGCTGTGAATATTAAGGTATGCATATCTTCATATCTTTTAGAATTACTGTTTTTGCTTTCTTCAGCTATATGGCCAGAAGCCTAATTTCTGGATCATATGGTAGTTCTATTTTTTAGTTTTTTGAGGAACCTAATTTACAATCCCACCAAGAGTGTACTAGTGTTCCCTTTTTTCCACATCCTACACAATATTTGTTATTTATAGACTTTTTCATGATAATATTTTGAAAGGTGTGAGGTGATATCTCATTGTGGTTTTGATTTGTATTTCTTCGATGTTAAGGAATGTTGAGCATTTGTTCATGTGCCTGCTGGCCATCTGCATAACTACTTGTGAAAAATGACTATTCAGGTCTTCTACCCATTTTTTTATTGGGTCCTTTTTTGATATTGAATTGAATGAGCTGATTATACATTTTGGATATTAACTCTCATCAGTCATATCTTTGCAAATATTTTCTCCCAGTCCATAGGTTGTCTTTTCATTTTTGTTGATGGTTCTCTTTGCTGTGCAAAAGCTTTTAAGTTTAATTAAGCACCATTTGTTTATTTTTTGCTTTTATTTATTTTGCCTTAGGAGGCAGACTAAAACAATATTGCTACAATTTATGTCAAAGAGTGTCCTGTCTATGTTCACTTCTAGGAGCTTCATAGTTTCTGGTCTTACATTTAGGGTTTTAATCCATTTTGAATTTATTTTTCATATATTTGTGAGGAAATATTCAAATCACATGGACCTGTCCAGTTTTCCAAGCACCACTTACTGAAGAGAATGTCTTTTCTCCATTATATATTCTTGCCTCTTTTGTCGTAGATTAATTGACCGTAGTGTGTGGGTTTATTTCTGGGTTCTCTATTCTGTTTAATTTATCTGTATGTTTATTTTGGTGCCAGTACCATGATGTTTTGATTGCTGTAGATTTGTATTATAGTCTGAAGTCTGGGAACTTGATACCTCAAGCTTTGTTGTTTTTTCGCAAGATTGCCTTGACCATTAGGGGTCTTTTGTGGTTCTGTGTAAATTTTAGGATTACTGGTTCTAATTCTGTGAAAAAAATGTCCTGGGTATTGTGATAAGGGTTACAGTGAATCTGTAGATCACTTTCAGTAGTATGGACATTTTGACAATATTAACTCTTCCAATCCCAGATCATGGGATATTTTTCCATTTCTTTGTAATATTTTCAACTTCCTTCATCTGTGTTTTATAGTTTTCACATTGTAAGTCTTTCACCTCCTTGGTTAAGTTTACTCCTTGGTATTTTATTCTTCTTGATGTAATTGTAAATGAGATGGTTTCCTTAATTTCTCTTTCTGATAGTTCATTAATAATGTATAAAAAAGCAACAGATATCTGTACATTAATCTCATTAATTAAAATCTGCAACTTTACTGAATTCATTTACTAGTTCTAATAGTTCTGGAGACTGTAGGGTTTTTTACATATAGCATAATGTCATCTGCAAATAAGGACAGTTTTACTTCTTCCCTTCCAATTTGAATGCCTTTTATTTCTTTTCCTTGTCTGATTGCTGTGGCTAGGTCTTCCAATACTATCTTAAATAGAGGTGGTGAGAGTGGGCATCCTTGTCTTGTTTCTGATTTTAGAGGAAAAGCCTCTCAGTTTATCACCATTGCGTATAATATTAGCTGTGGGTTTGTCACAAATGTTCATTATATTGAGATATGTTCCCTCTATACTCACTTTGATGAGAGTTTTTATCATGAATGGGTATTGAATTTTGTGAGATCCTTTTTCTGCATCTGTTGAGATGATCATGTGATTTTTGATATCAGTTGTTATTTTTCATCCTTCATTTTTTTTTTTTTTTTTTTTTGGTTTTTTCTTTTTTTTTTTTTTTTTAACATCTTTATTGGAGTATAATTGCTTTACAATGGTATGTTAGTTTCAGCTTCACAACAAAATGAATCAGTTATATGTATACATATGTTCCCATATCTCTTCCCGCTTGCGTCTCCCTCCCTCCCACCCTCCCTATCCCACCCCTCCAGGCGGTCACAAAGCACCGAGCTGATCTCCCTGTGCTATGCGGCTGCTTCCCACTAGCTATCTACCTTATGTTTGGTAGTGTATATATGTCCATGCCTCTTTATCGCTTTGTCACCGTTTACACTTCCCCCTCCCCATAGCCTCAAGTCCATTCTCTAGTAAGTCTGTGTCTTTATTCCTGTTTCACCCCTAGGTTTTTCATGACATTTTTTTTTAAAATTCCATATATATGTGTTAGCATACGGTATTTGTCTCTCTCTTTCTGACTTACTTCACTCTGTATGACAGACTCTAGGTCTATCCACCTCATTACAAATAGCTCAATTTCGTCTCTTTTTATGGCTGAGTAATATTCCATTGTATATATGTGCCACATCTTCTTTATCCATTCATCCGATGATGGACACTTAGGTTGTTTCCATCTCTGGGCTATTGTAAATAGAGCTGCAATGAACATTTTGGTACATGACTCTTTTTGAATTATGGTTTTCTCAGGGTATATGCCCAGTAGTGGGATTGCTGGGTCATATGGTAGTTCTATTTGTAGCTTTTTAAGGAACCTCCATACTGTTCTCCACAGTGGCTGTATCAATTTACATTCCCACCAACAGTGTAAGAGGGTTCCCTTTTCTCCACACCCTCTCCAGCATTTATTGTTTCTAGATTTTTTGATGATAGCCATTCTGACTGGTGTGAGATGATATCTCATTGTAGTTTTGATTTGCATTTCTCTCATGATTAGTGATGTTGAGCATTCTCTCATGTGTTTGTTGGCACTCTGTATATCTTCTTTGGAGAAATGTCTATTTAGGTCTTCTGCCCATTTTTGGATTGGGTTGTTTGTTTTTTTGTTATTAAGCTGCATGAGCTGCTTATAAATTTTGGAGATCAATCCTTTGTCAGTTGCTTCATTTGCAAATATTTTCTCCCATTCTGAGGGTTGTCTTTTGGTCTTGTTTATGGTTTCCTTTGCTGCGCAAAAGCTTTTAAGTTTCATTAGGTCCCATTTGTTTACTCTTGTTTTTATTTCCATTACTCTAGGAGGTGGGTCAGAAAGAATCTTGCTGTGATTTATGTCATAGAGTGTTCTGCCTATGTTTTCCTCTAAGAGTTTGATAGTTTCTGGCCTTACATTTAGGTCTTTAATCCATTTTGAGCTTATTTTTGTGTATGGTGTTAGGGAGTGATCTAACTTCATACTTTTACATGTAGATGTCCAGTTTTCCCAGCACCACTTATTGAATAGGCTGTCCTTTCTCCACAGTACATTTCTGCCTCCTTTGTCAAAGATAAGGTGACCATATGTGCGTGGGTTTATCTCTGGGCTTTCTATCCTGTTCCATTGATCTATCTTTCTGTTTTTGTGCCAGTACCATACCGTTTTGATAACTGTAGCTTTGTAGTATAGTCTGGGAGCCTGATTCCTCCAGTTCCTTCTTTCGTTCTCAGGATTGCTTTGGCTATTCGGGGTCTTTTGTGTTTCCATACAAATTGCAAAATTTTTTGTTCTAGTTCTGTGAAAAATGCCAGTGGTAGTTTGATAGGGATTGCATTGAATCTATAGATTGCTTTCGGTAGTAGAGTCATTTTCACAATGTTGATTCTTCCAATCCAAGAACATGGTATATCTCTCCATCTATTTGTATCATCTTTAATTTCTTTCATCAGTGTCTTATAATTTTCTGCATACAGATCTTTTGTCTCCTTAGGTAGGTTTATTCCTAGATATTTTATTCTTTTTGTTGCAGTGGTAAATGGGAGTGTTTTCTTGATTTCACTTTCAGATTTTTCATCCTTAGTATATAGGAATGCCAGAGATTTCTGTGCATTAATTTTGTATCCTGCCACTTTACCAAATTCATTGATTAGCTCTAGTAGTTTTCTGGTAGCATCTTTAGGGTTCTCTATGTATAGGATCATGTCATCTGCAAACAGTGACAGCTTTACTTCTTCTTTTCCGATTTGGATTCCTTTTATTTCCTTTTCTTCTCTGATTGCTGTGGATAAAACTTCCAAAACTATGTTGAATAAGAGTGGTGAGAGTGGGCAACCTTGTCTTGTTCCTGATCTTAGTGGAAATGCTTTCAGTTTTTCGCCATTGAGGATGATGTTTGCTGTTGGCTTGTCATATATGGCCTTTATTATGTTGAGGAAAGTTCTCTCTATGCCTACTTTCTGCAGGGTTTTTATCATAAATGGGTGTTGAATTTTGTCAAAAGCTTTCTCTGCATCTATTGAGATGATCATATGGTTTTTCTCCTTCAATTTGTTAATATGGTTTATCACATTGATAGATTTGCGTATATTGAAGAATCCTTGCATTCCTGGAATAAACCCCACTTGATCATGGTGTATGATCCTTTTAATGTGCTGTTGGATTCTGTTTGCTAGTATTTTGTTGAGGATTTTTGCATCTATGTTCATCAGTGATATTGGCCTGTAGTTTTCTTTCTTTGTGACATCCTTGTCTGGTTTTGGTATCAAGGTGATGGTGGCCTCGTAGAAGGAGTTTGGGAGTGTTCCTCCCTCTGCTATATTTTGGAAGAGTTTGAGAAGGATAGGTGTTAGCTCTTCTCTAAATGTTTGATAGAATTCGCCTGTGAAGCCATCTGGTCCTGGGCTTTTCTTTGTTGGAAGATTTTTAATCACAGTTTCAATTTCAGTGCTTGTGATTGGTCTGTTCATATTTTCTATTTCTTCCTGATTCAGTCTTGGCAGGCTGTGCATTTCTAAGAATTTGTCCATTTCTTCCAGATTGTCCATTTTATTGGCATAGAGTTGCTTGTAGTAATCTCTCATGATCTCTTTTATTTCTGCAGTGTCAGTTGTTACCTCTCCTTTTTCATTTCTAATTCTATTGATTTGAGTCTTCTCCCTTTTTTTCTTGATGAGTCTGGCTAGTGGTTTATCTATTTTGTTTATCTTCTCAAAGAACCAGCTTTTAGTTTTATTGATCTTTGCTATTGTTTCCTTCATTTCTTTTTCATTTATTTCTGATCTGATTTTTATGATTTCTTTCCTTCTGCTAGCTTTGGGGTTTTTTTGTTCTTCTTTCTCTAATTGCTTGAGGTGCAAGGTTAGGTTGTTTATTTGAGATGTTTCCTGCTTCTTAAGGTGGGCTTGTATTGCTATAAACTTCCCCCTTAGAACTGCTTTTGCTGCATCCCACAGGTTTTGGGTCGTTGTGTCTCCATTGTCATTTGTTTCTAGGTATTTTTTGATTTCCTCTTTGATTTCTTCAGTGATCACTTCATTATTAAGTAGTGTATTGTTTAGCCTCCATGTGTTTGTATTTTTTACAGATCTTTTCCTGTAATTTATATCTAGTCTTATAGCATTGTGGTCGGAAAAGATACTTGATACAATTTCAATTTTCTTAAATTTACGAAGGCTTGATTTGTGACCCAAGATATGATCCATCCCGGAGAATGTTCCATGAGCAGTTGAGAAAAATGTGTATTCTGTTGTTTTTGGATGGAATGTCCTATAAATATCAATTAAGTCCATCTTGTTTAATGTGTCATTTAAAGCTTGTGTTTCCTTATTTATTTTCATTTTGGATGATCTGTCCATTGGTGAAAGTGGGGTGTTAAAGTCCCCTACTATGAATGTGTTACTGTCGATTTCCCCTTTTATGGCTGTTAGTGTTTGCCTTATGTATTGAGGTGCTC